>NW_026736409.1:0-71174 GCF_949786415.1 Peromyscus eremicus | reverse complement strand
TAGCTCGCCTTACAAGAAACACACTCTGCTTCAGGGAAAAGAGCACTCTTCTATTCTATTGTGATTCCTATAGGGCCAGAACAGTGAGCTTGCTCAGACAAAAGAACTGTGCTTCCTACACACGGGCCATACCTAGTTTCAACTCTGCTTAGGAAACTGACAAGAACAATAGCTCCTCTTCCTTCCAATACACTGTATTTGCAGGGAACAGACGCGAGTGCTATTTGCACTGTGTATGGCAATTGGAGCACAATAGTGACTTGTCTTACCAGAAAACAACTCTTGCTCGTAGGACAAAAAACTGCATGTGACTCAACTCCATTTAGGACTAGGAAACAAACGCTAGCTCGACTTCCAAGAAACACACTCTGCTTTTGAGAAAAGAGCACTCTTCTACTCTACTGTGTTTCTATAGAGCCAGAAGATTGAACTTGCTCAGAACATTTAGAACTGTGCTTCTACACACGGCCATATCTAGTTCAATTCTGTTTAGTAACCTGACAAGAACAGTAGATCCTCTTCTGTACAATACACTGTACTTGCTGGGAACAGACGCCAGTGCTATTTGTCCTGTGTATGGCAATGGCAGTGCAATAGTGACTCTTCTTACCATAAAACAACTCTTGCTTGTAGGACTAGAAACTGCATGTGATTCAACTCCATTTACTACTGGGAAAACAAACGCTAGCTCGCCTTACAAGAAACACACTCTGCTTTAGGGAAAAGAGCACTCTCTACTCTATTGTGTTTCTTATAGGGCCAGAACAGTGAGCTTTCTCAGACAAAAGAACTGTGCTTCTACACACGGGGGGCCATAACTAGTTCAACACTGCTTAGGAAACTGACAAGAACAGTAGCTCCTCTTGAGTCTGATACACTGTACTTGCTGGGAACAGAC
The DNA here is from genome assembly GCF_949786415.1 of Peromyscus eremicus. Classification (NCBI taxonomy): domain Eukaryota; kingdom Metazoa; phylum Chordata; class Mammalia; order Rodentia; family Cricetidae; genus Peromyscus; species Peromyscus eremicus. Next base: position 70,276 of record NW_026736409.1, on the reverse strand, counting down.
GCGAGTGCTATTGCACAGTGTATGGCAATGGGAGGCACAATAGTGACTTTTCCTTACCAGAAAACAACTCTTGCTCGTAGGACCAGAAACTGCATGTGATTCAACTCCATTTAGGACTGGGAAAGAAATGCTAGCTCGCCTTACAAGAAAACACACTCTGCTTTTGAGAAAAGAGCACTCTTCTACTCTACTGTGTTTCCTATGGGGGTCCGAACAGTGAGCTTGCTCGAAACAAAAGAACTGTGCTTTCTACACACACGCGCCATATCTAATTAAACTCTGCTTAGGAAAAAAACAAGAACAGTAGCTCCTCTTCAGTACAATACACTGTACTTGCGGGGAACAGACGCGAGTGCTATTTGCACTGTGTATGGCATTGGGAGCACAATAGTGACTTGTCTTACCAGAAAATAACTCTTGCTCGTTGGACAAAAAAACTGCATGTGACTCAACTCCATTTAGGACTGGGAAACAAACGCTAGCTCGACTTCCAAGAAACACACTCTGCTTTTGAGAAAAGAGCACTCTTCTACTCTACTGTGTTTCCTATGTGTTCCGAACAGTGAGCTTGCTCAGAACAAAAAACTGTGCTTCCTACACACACGGCCATATCTAGTTCAAGTCTGCTTAGGAACCTGACAAGAACAGTAGATCCTCTATAGTCCAATACACTGTACTTGCTGGGAACAGGACGCCAGTGCTATTTGTCCTGTGTATGGCAATGGCAGCGCAATAGTGACTCTTCTTACCAGAAAACAACTCTTGCTTGTAGGACCAGAAACTGCATGTGATTCAACTCCATTTAGACTGGGAAACAAAAGCTGTCTCACCTTACAAGAAAAACACTCTGCTTTAGAGAAAAGACGACTCTTATACTCTACTGTGTTTCCTATAGGGCCAGAACAGTGAGCTTGCTCAGAACAAAAGACTGTGCTTCCCTACACACGGGCCATATCTAGTTCAGCTCTGCTTAGGAAACTGACAAGAACAGTAGCACCTCTTCAGTCCGATACACTGTACTTGCTGGGAACAGACTCGAGTGCTATTTGCACTGTGTATGGCAATGGGAGCGCAATAGTGACTTTCCTTACCAGACAACAACTCTTGCTCGTAAGACCAGAAACTGCATGTGGATTCAACTCCATTTAGGACTGGGAAACAAATGCTAGCTCGCCTTACATAAAACACACTCTGCTTTGAGAAAGAGCACTCTTCTTCTCAACTGTGTTTCCTATGGGGTCCGAACAGAGAGCTTGCTCAGAACAAAAGAAATGTGCTTCCTACACACATGGGACATATCTAGTTCAACTCTGCTTAGGAAACTGACAAGAACAATAGCTCCTCTTCCTTCCAATACTCTGTACTTGCAGGGTACAGACGCGAGTGCTATTTGCACTGTGTATGGCAATTGGAGCACAATAGTGACTTGTCTTACCAGAAAACAACTCTTGCTCGTAGGACAAAATCTGCATGTGACACAAATCCATTTAGGACTGGGAAACAAACGCTAGCTCGGCTTACAAGAAACACACTCTGCTTTTGAGAAAAGAGCACTCTTCTACTCTACTGTGTTTCCTATGGGGTCCGAAAAGCGAGCTTCCTCAGAAAAAAAGAACTGTGCTTCCTACACACACGGCATATCTAGTTCAATTCTGCTTAGGAACCTGACAAGAACAGTAGATCCTCTTCAGTCCACTACACTGTACTTGCTGAGAACAGACGCCTGTGCTATTAGTCCTGTGTATGGCAATGGCAGCGCAATAGTGACTCTTCTTACCAGAAAACAACTCTTGCTCGTAGGACCAGAAACTCCATGTGATTCAACTCCATTTAGGACTGGGAAACAAAAGCTAGCTCACCTTACAAGAAACACACTCTGCTTTAGAGAAAAGAGCACTCTTCTACTCTACTGTGTTTCCTATAGGGCCAGAACAGTGAGCTTGCTCAGAACAAAAGAACTGTGCTTCCTACACATGGGCCATATCTAGTTCAACTCTGCTTAGGAAACTGACAAGAATAGTAGCTCCTCTTCAGTCTGATACACTGTACTTGCTGGGAACAGACGCGAGTGCTATTTGCACTGTGTATGGCAATGGGAGTGCAATAGTGACTTTCCTTACCAGAAAACAACTCTTGCTCATAAGACCAGAAACTGCATGTGATTGAACTCCATTTAGGACTGGGAAACAAATGCTAGCTCAACTTACATGAAACACACTCTGTTTTTGAGAAAAGAGCACTCTTCTACTCTACTGTGTTTCCTATGGGGTCCGAACAGTGAGCTTGCTCAGAACAAAAGAACTGTGCTTCCTACACACACGGCCATATCTAGTTCAATTCTGCTTAGGAACTGACAAGAACAGTAGATCCTCTTCAGTCCAATACACTGTACTTGCTGGGAACAGACGCCAGTGCTATTTGTCCTGTGTATGGCAATGGCAGCGCAATAGTGACTCTTCTTACCATAAAATAACTCTTGCTTGTAGGATTAGAAACTGCATGTGATTCAACTCCACTTAGGACTGGGAATCAAACGCTAGCTCACCTTACAAGAAACACACTCTGCTTTAGGGAAAAGAGCACTCTTCTATTCTATTGTGTTTCCTATAGGGCCAGAACAGTGAGCTTGCTCAGAACAAAAGAACTGTGCTTCCTACACACGGGCCATACCTAGTTCAACTCTGCTTAGGAAACTGACAAGAACAGTAGCTCCTCTTCAGTCCGATACACTGTACTTGCGGGGAACAGACGCGAGTGCTATTTGCACTGTGTATGGTATTGGAGCACAATAGTGACTCGTCTTACCAGAAAACAACTCTTGCTCGTAGGACAAAAAACTGCATGTGACTCAACTCCATTTAGGACTGGGAAACAAGCGCTAGCTCGCCTTACAAGAAACACACTCTGCTTTTGAGAAAAGAGCACTCTTCTACTCTACTGTGTTTCCTATAGGGCCAGAACAGTGAGCTTGCTCAGAACAAAAGAACTGTGATTCCTACACACACGGCCATATCTAGTTCAATTCTGCTTAGGAACCTGACAAGAACAGTAGATCCTCTATAGTCCAATACACTGTACTTGCTGGGAACAGACGTCAGTGCTATTTGTCCTGTGTATGGCAATGGCAGCGCAATAGTGACTCTTCTTACCAGAAAACAACTCTTGCTTGTAGGACCAGAAACTGCATGTGATTCAACTCCATTTAGACTGGGAAACAAAAGCTGTCTCACCTTACAAGAAAAACACTCTGCTTTAGAGAAAAGAGCACTCTTCTACTCTACTGTGTTTCCTATAGGGCCAGAACAGTGAGCTTGCTCAGAACAAAAGAACTGTGCTTCCTACACACACGGGCCATATCTAGTTCACCTCTGCTTAGGAAACTGACAAGAACAGTAGCACCTCTTCAGTCCGATACACTGTACTTGCTGGGACAAACGCGAGTGCTATTTGCACTGTGTATGGCAATGGGAGCGCAATAGTGACTTTCCTTACCAGAAAACAACTCTTGCTCGTAAGACCAGAAACTGCATGTGATTCAACTCCATTTAGGACTGGGAAACAAATGCTAGCTCGCCTTACATGAAACACACTCTGCTTTTGAGAAAAGAGCACTCTTCTTCTCTACTGTGTTTTCTATGGGGTCCGAACAGTGAGCTTGCTCAGAACAAAAGAACTGTGCTTCCTACACACATGGGCCATATCTAGTTCAACTCTGCTTAGGAAACTGACAAGAACAATAGCTCTTCTTCCTTCCAATACACTGTACTTGCAGGGAACAAACGCGAGTGCTATTTGCACTGTGTATGGCAATTGGAGCACAATAGTGACTTGTCTTACCAGAAAACAACTCTTGCTCGTAGGACAAAATCTGCATGTGACTCAACTCCATTTAGGACTCGGAAACAAACGCTAGCTCGGCTTACAAGAAACACACTCTGCTTTTGAGAAAAGAGCATTCTTCTACTCTACTGTGTTTCCTATGGGGTCCGAACAGTGAGCTTGCTCAGAAAAAAAGAACTGTGCTTCCTACACACAGGGCCATATCTAGTTCAATTCTGCTTGGGAACCTGACAAGAACAGTAGATCCTCTTCAGTCCAATACACTGTACTTGCTGGGAACAGACGCCATTGCTATTTGTCCTGTGTATGGCAATGGCAGTGCAATAGTGACTCTTCTTACCATAAAACAACTCTTGCTTGTAGGTCTAGAAAATGCATGTGATTCAACTCCATTTAGGACTGGGAAACAAACGCTAGCTCGCCTTACAAGAAACACACTCTGCTTTTGAGAAAAGAGCACTCTTCTACTCTACTGTGTTTCCTATGGGGTCCGAACAGTGAGCTTGCTCAGAACAAAAGAACTGTGCTTCCTACACACATGGCCATATCTAGTTCAATTCTGCTTAGGAACCTGACAAGAACAGTAGATCCTCTTAAGTCCAATACACTGTACTTGCTGGGAACAGACGCCAGTGCTATTTGTCCTGTGTATGGCAATGGCAGCGCAATAGTGACTCTTCTTACCATAAAACAACTCTTGCTTGTAGGACTAGAAACTGCATGTGATTCAACTCCATTTAGGACTGGGAAACAAACGCTAGCTCGCCTTACAAAAAACACACTCTGCTTTAGGGAAAAGAGCACTCTTCTATTCTATTGTGTTTCCTATAGGGCCAGAACAGTGAGCTTGCTCAGAACAAAAGAACTGTGCTTCCTACACACGGGCTATACCTAGTTCAACTCTGCTTAGGAAACTGACAAGAACAGTAGCTCCTCTTCAGTCCGATACACTGTACTTGCGGGGAACAGACGCGAGTGCTATTTGCACTGTGTATGGTATTGGAGCACAATAGTGACTCGTCTTACCAGAAAACAACTCTTGCTCGTAGGACAAAAAACTGCATGTGACTCAACTCCATTTAGGACTGGGAAACAAGCGCTAGCTCGCCTTACAAGAAACACACTCTCCTTTTGAGAAAAGAGCACTCTTCTACTCTACTGTGTTTCCTATAGGGCCAGAACAGTGAGCTTGCTCAGAACAAAAGAACTGTGATTCCTACACACACGGCCATATCTAGTTCAATTCTGCTTAGGAACCTGACAAGAACAGTAGATCCTCTATAGTCCAATACACTGTACTTGCTGGGAACAGACGTCAGTGCTATTTGTCCTGTGTATGGCAATGGCAGCGCAATAGTGACTCTTCTTACCAGAAAACAACTCTTGCTTGTAGGACCAGAAACTGCATGTGATTCAACTCCATTTAGACTGGGAAACAAAAGCTGTCTCACCTTACAAGAAAAACACTCTGCTTTAGAGAAAAGAGCACTCTTCTACTCTACTGTGTTTCCTATAGGGCCAGAACAGTGAGCTTGCTCAGAACAAAAGAACTGTGCTTCCTACACACGGGCCATACCTAGTTCAACTCTGCTTAGGAAACTGACAGGAGCAGTAGCACCTCTTCAGTCCGATACACTGTACTTGCTGGGACAGACGCGAGTGCTATTTGCACTGTGTATGGCAATGGGAGCGCAGTAGTGACTTTCCTTACCAGAAAACAACTCTTGCTCGTAAGACCAGAAACTGCATGTGATTCAACTCCATTTAGGACTGGGAAACAAATGCTACCTCGCCTTACATGAAACACACTCTGCTTTTGAGAAAAGAGCACTCTTCTTCTCTACTGTGTTTTCTATGGGGTCCGAACAGTGAGCTTGCTCAGAACAAAAGAACTGTGCTTCCAACACACATAGGCCATATCTACTTCAACTCTGCTTAGGAAACTGACAAGAACAATAGCTCCTCTTCCTTCCAATACACTGTACTTGCAGGGAACAGACGCGAGTGCTATTTGCACTGTGTATGGCAATTGGAGCACAATAGTGACTTGTCTTACCAGAAAACAACTCTTTCTCGTAGGACAAAATCTGCATGTGACTCAACTCCATTTAGGACTGGGAAACAAACGCTAGCTCGACTTCCAAGAAACACACTCTGCTTTTGAGAAAAGAGCACTCTTCTACTCTACTGTGTTTCCTATGGGGTCCGAACAGTGAGCTTGCTCAGAACAAAAGAACTGTGCTTCCTACACACACGGCCATATCTAGTTCAATTCTGCTTGGGAACCTGACAAGAACAGCAGATCCTCTTCAGTCCAATACACTGTACTTACTGGGAACAGACGCCATTGCTATTTTTCCTGTGTATGGCAATGGCAGTGCAATAGTGACTCTTCTTACCATAAAACAACTCTTGCTTGTAGGACTAGAAACTGCATGTGATTCAACTCCATTTAGGACTGGGAAACAAACGCTAGCTCGCCTTACAAGAAACACACTCTGCTTTTGAGAAAAGAGCACTCTTCTACTCTACTGTGTTTCCTATGGGGTCCGAACAGTGAGCTTGCTCAGAACAAAAGAACTGTGCTTCCTACACACACGGCCATATCTAGTTCAATTCTGCTTAGGAACCTGACAAGAACAGTAGATCCTCTTCAGTCCAATACACTGTACTTGCTGGGAACAGACGCCATTGGTATTTGTCCTGTGTATGGCAATGGCAGCGCAATAGTGACTCTTCTTACCATAAAACAACTCTTGTTTGTAGGACTAGAAATTGCATGTGATTCAACTCCATTTAGGACTGGGAAACAAACGATAGCTCGCCTTACAAGAAACACACTCTGCTTCAGGGAAAAGAGCACTCTTCTATTCTATTGTGATTCCTATAGGGCCAGAACAGTGAGCTTGCTCAGACAAAAGAACTGTGCTTCCTACACACGGGCCATACCTAGTTCAACTCTGCTTAGGAAACTGACAAGAACAATAGCTCCTCTTCCTTCCAATACACTGTATTTGCAGGGAACAGACGCGAGTGCTATTTGCACTGTGTATGGCAATTGGAGCACAATAGTGACTTGTCTTACCAGAAAACAACTCTTGCTCGTAGGACAAAAAACTGCATGTGACTCAACTCCATTTAGGACTAGGAAACAAACGCTAGCTCGACTTCCAAGAAACACACTCTGCTTTTGAGAAAAGAGCACTCTTCTACTCTACTGTGTTTCCTATAGAGCCAGAAGATTGAACTTGCTCAGAACATTAGAACTGTGCTTCCTACACACGGCCATATCTAGTTCAATTCTGTTTAGGAACCTGACAAGAACAGTAGATCCTCTTCTGTACAATACACTGTACTTGCTGGGAACAGACGCCAGTGCTATTTGTCCTGTGTATGGCAATGGCAGTGCAATAGTGACTCTTCTTACCATAAAACAACTCTTGCTTGTAGGACTAGAAACTGCATGTGATTCAACTCCATTTACTACTGGGAAACAAACGCTAGCTCGCCTTACAAGAAACACACTCTGCTTTAGGGAAAAGAGCACTCTTCTACTCTATTGTGTTTCTTATAGGGCCAGAACAGTGAGCTTTCTCAGAACAAAAGAACTGTGCTTCCTACACACGGGCCATAACTAGTTCAATTCTGCTTAGGAAACTGACAAGAACAGTAGCTCCTCTTCAGTCCGATACACTGTAGTTGCTGAAAACAAACGCGAGTGCTATTTGCACTGTGTATGGCAATGGGAGCGCAATAGTGACTTTCCTTACCAGAAAACAACTCTTGCTCGTAGGACCAGAAACTGCATGTGATTCAACTCCATTTAGGACTGGGAAACAAAGGCTAGCTCACCTTACAAGAAACACACTCTGCTTTAGAGAAAAGAGCACTCTTCTACTCTACTGTGTTTCCTATAGGGCCAGAACAGTGAGCTTGCTCAGAACAAAAGAACTGTGCTTCCTACACAAGGGCCATATCTAGTTCAACTCTGCTTAGGAAACTGACAAGAACAGTAGCTCCTCTTCAGTCCGATACACTGTACTTGCTGGGAACAGACGCAAGTGCTATTTGCACTGTGTATGGCAATGGGAGCGCAATAGTGACTTTCCTTACCAGAAAACAACTCTTGCTCGTAAGACCAGAAACTGCATGTGATTCAACTCCATTTAGGACCCGGAAACAAATGCTAGCTCAACTTACATGAAACACACTCTGTTTTTGAGAAAAGAGCACTCTTCTACTCTACTGTGTTTCCTATGGGGTCCGAACAGTGAGCTTGCTCTGAACAAAAGAACTGTGCTTCCTACACACACGGGCCATATCTAGTTCAACACTGCCTAGGAAACTGACAAGAACAGTAGCTCCTCTTGCGTCCAATACACTGTACATGCGGGGAACAGACACGAGTGCTATTTGCAGTGTGTATGGCAATTGGAGCACAATAGTGACATGTCTTACCAGAAAACAACTCTTGCTCGTAAGACAAAAAACTGCATGTGACTCAACTCCATTTAGGACTGGGAAACAAACGCTAGCTCGACTTCCAAGAAACACACTCTGCTTTTGAGAAAAGAGCACTCTTCTACTCTACTGTGTTTCCTATGGGGTCCGAACAGTGAGCTTGCTCAGAACAAAAGAACTGTGCTTCCTAAACACACGGCCATATCTAGTTCAATTCTGCTTAGGAACCTGACAAGAACAGTAGATCCTCTTCAGTCCAATACACTGTACTTGCTGGGAACAGACGCCATTGGTATTTGTCCTGTGTATGGCAATGGCAGCGCAATAGTGACTCTTCTTACCAGAAAACAACTCTTGCTCGTAGGACAAAATCTGCATGTGATTCAACTCCATTTAGGACTGGGAAACAAATACTAGCTCGCCTTACATGAAACACACTCTGCTTTTGAGAAAAGAGCACTCTTCTACTCTACTCTGTTTCCTATGGGTTCCAAACAGTGAGCTTACTCAGAACAAAAGAACTGTGCTTCCTACACACGGGCCATATCTAGTTCAACTCTCCTTAGGAAACTGACAAGAACAGTACCTCCTCTTCCGTTCAATACACTGTACTTGCGGGGAACATACGCGAGTGCTATTTGCACTGTGTATGGCAATTGGAGCACAATAGTGACTTGTCTTACCAGAAACAACTCTTGCTCGTAGGACAAAAAACTGCATGTGACTCAACTTAATTTAGGACTGCGAAAGAAACACTAGTTCGACTTCCAAGAAACACACTCTGCTTTTGAAAAAAGAGCACTCTTCTACTCTACTGTGTTTCCTATGGGGTCCAAACAGTGAGCTTGCTCAGAACAAAAGAACTGTGCTTCCTACACGCACGGACCATATCTAGTTCAACTCTGCTTAGTAAACTGACAAGAACAGTAGCTCCTATTCAGTCCAATACACTGTACTTGCTGGGAAAAGACGCGAGTGCTATTTGCCTTGTGAAGGGCAATGGGAGCGCAATAGTGACTTTCCTTACCAGAAAACAACTCTTGTTCATAGGATCAGAAAATGCATGTGATTCAACTCCATATAGGACTAGGAAAAAAACGCTAGCTCACCTTACAAAAACACACTCTGATTTTGAGAAAAGAACACTCTTCTACTCTACTGTGTTTCCTATGTGTTCCGAAAAGTGAGCTTGCTCAGAACAAAAAAACTGTGCTTCCTACACACGGACCATATCTAGTTCAACTCTGCTTTGGAAACTGACAAGAACAGTAGCTCCTCTTCAGTCCGATACACTGTACTTGCTGGGAACAGACGCGAGTGCTATTTGCACTGTGTATGGCAATGGGAGCGCAATAGTGACTTTCCTTACCAGAAAACATCTGTTGCTTGTAAGACCAGAAACTGCATGTGATTCAACTCCATTTAGGACTGGGAAACAAACTCTAGCTCGCCTTACATGAAACACACTCTGCTTTTGAGAAAAGAGCACTCTTCTACTCTACTGTGTTTCCAATGGGGTCCGAACAGTGAGCCTGCTCAGAACAAAAGAAGTGTGCTTCCTACACACGGGCCGTATCTAGTTCAACTCTGCTTAGGAAACTGACAGGAACAGTAGCTCCTCTTCAGTCCGATACACTGTACTTGCTGGGAACAGACGCGAGTGCTATTTGCACTGTGTATGGCAATGGGAGCACAATAGTGACTGTCCTTACCAGAAAACAAGTCTTGGTCATAGGACAAAAAATTGCATGTGACTCAACTCCATTTAGGACTGGGAAACAAACGCTAGCTCAACTTCCAAGAAACACACTTTGCTTTTGAGAAAAGAGCACTCTTCTACTCTACTGTGTTTCCTATGTGTTCCGAACAGTGAGCTTGCTCAGAACAAAAAAACTGTACTTCCTACTCACAAGGCCATATCTAGTTCAAGTCTGCTTAGGAACCTGACAAGAACAGTATATCCTCTTCAGTCCAATACACTGTACTTGCTGGGAACAGACGCCAGTGCTATTTGTCCTGTGTATGGCAATGGCAGCGCAATAGTGACTCTTCTTACTAGAAAACAACTCTTGCTTGTAGGACCAGAAACTGCATGTGATTCAACTCCATTTAGGACTGGGAAACAAACTCTAGCTCGCTTTACAAGAAACACACTGTGCTTTTGAGAAAAGAGCACTCTTCTACTCTACTGTGTTTCCTATAGGGCCAGAACAGTAAGCTTGCTCAGAAAAAAAGAACTGTACTTCCTACACACACGGGCCATATCCAGTTCAACTCTGCTTAGGAAACTGAGAAGAACAGTAGCTCTTTTTCAATCCAATACACTGTACTTGCTGGGAACAGACAGGAAGGCTATTTGCACTGTGTATGGCAATGGGAGCACAATAGTGACTTTCCTTACCAGAAAACAACTCTTGCTCGTAGGACCAGAAACTGAATGTGACTCCACTCCATTTAGGACTGGGAATCAAACGGCAGCTCGCCTTACAATAAACACACTCTGCTTTAGAGAAAAGAGCACTCTTCTACTCTACTGTGTTTCCTATGGGGTCCAAACACTGAGCTTGCTCAGAACAAAAGAACTGTGCTTCCTACACACACGGGCCATATGTATTTCAATTCTGCTTAGGAAACTGACAAGAACAGTAGCTCCTCTTCCATCCAATACACTGTACTTGCGGGGAAGAGACGCGAGTGCTATTTGCACTATATATGGCAATGGGAGCACAATAGTGACTCGTCTTTCCAGAAAACAACTCTTGCTCGTAGGACAAAAAACTGCATGTGACTCAACTCCATTTAGGACTGGGAAACAAACGCTACCTCGCCTTACAAGAAACACACTCTGCTTTTGAGAAAAGAGCACTCTTCTACTCTACTTTGTTTCCTCTGGGGTCCGAACAGTGAGCTTGCTCAGAACAAAAGAACTGTGCTTCCTACACACACGGCCATATCTAGTTCAATTCTGCTTTGGAACCTGACAAGAACAGTAGATCTTCTACAGTCCAATACACTGTACTTGCTGGGAACAGACACCAGTGCTATTAGTCCTGTGTATGGCAATGGCAGCGCAATAGTTCCTCTTCTTACCAGAAAACATCTCTTGCTCGTAGGACCAGAAACTGCATGTGATTCAACTCCATTTAGGACTGGGAAACAAATGCTAGCTCGCCTACATGAAACACACTCTGCATTTGAGAAAAGAGCACTCTTCTACTCTATTGTGTTTCCTATCGGGTCCAAACAGTGAGCTTGCTCAGAACAAAAGAACTGTGCTTCCTACACACACGGGCCATATCTAGTTCAACTCTGCTTAGGAAACCAACAAGAACAGTAGCTCCTCTTCAGTCCAATACACTGTACTTGCTGGGAACAGACACGAGTGCTATTTGCACTGTGTATGGCATTGGAGCACAATAGTGACTTGTCTTACCAGAAAACAACTGTTGCTCGTAGGACCAGAAACTGCATGTGATTCAACTCCATTTAGGACTGGGAAACAAATGCTAGCTCACATACATGAAACACACTCTGCTTTTGAGAAAAGAGTACTCTTCTACTCTACTGTGTTTCCTATGAGGTCCGAACAGTGAGTTTGCACAGAACAAAATAACTGTGCTTCCTACACACACGGGCCATATCTAGTTCAACTCTGCTTAGGAAACTGAGAAGAACAGTAGCTCCTTTTCAAATCAAAACACTGCACTAGCTGGGAACAGACGGGAAGGCTATTTGCACTGTGTATGGCAATGGGAGCGCAATAGTGACTTTCCTTACCAGAAAACAACTCTTGTTCCTAGGACCAGAAACTGCATGTGATTCAACTCCATTTAGCACTAGGAAACAAATGCTAGCTCGCCTTACAAAAACACACTCTGCTTTTGAGAAAAGAGCACTCTTCTACTCTACTGTGTTTCCTATAGGGCCAGAAGAGTGAACTTGCTCAGAACATAAGAACTGTGCTTCCTACACATACGGGCCATATCTAGTTCAACTCTGCTTAGGAAACTGAGAAGAACAGTAGCTCCTCTTCAGTCTGATACACTGTACTTGCTGGGAACAGACGCGAGTGCTATTCGCCTTGTGTAGGGCAATGGGAGCGCAATAGTGACTTTCCTTACCAGAAAACAACTCTTGTTCGTAGGACCAGAATCTGCATGTGATTCAACTCCATTTAGGACTGGGAAACAAACTCTAGCTCGCTTTACAAGAAACACACTCTGCTTTTGAGAAAAGAGCACTCTTCTACTGTACTGTGTTTCCTATGGTGTCCGAACATTGAGCTTGCTCAGAACAAAAGAACTGTGCTTCCTACACACATGGCCATAACTAGTTCAATTCTGCTTAGGAACCTGACAAGAACAGTAGATCCTCTTCAGTCCAAAACACTGTACGTGCTGGGAACAGACGCCAGTGCTATTTGTCCTGTGTATGGCAATGGCATAGCAATAGTGACTCTTGTTACCATAAAACAACTCTTGCTCGTAAGGCTAGAAACTGCATGTGATTCAACTCCATTTATGACTGGGAAACAAAAGCTAGCTCACCTTACAAGAAACACACTCTGCTTTAGAGAAAAGAGCACTCTTCTACTCTACTGTGTTTCCTATAGGGCCAGAACAGTGAGCTTGCTCAGAACAAAAGAACTGTGCTTCCAACACAGAGCCATAACTAGTTCAACTCTGCTTAGGAAACTGACAAGAACAGTAGCTCCTCTTCCGTCCAATACACTTTACTTGCTGGGAACAGACGCGAGTGCTATTTGCACTATGAATGGGAATGGGAGCGCAATAGTGACTTTCCTTACCAGAAAGCAACTCTTGCTCATAGGACCAGAAACTGCATGTGATTCAACTCCATTTAGTACTGGGTAACAAACGCTGTCTCGCCTTAAAGGAAACACACTCTGCTTTTGAGAAAAGGGCACTCTTCTACTATATTGTGTTTCGTACGGGGTCCGAACTGTGAGCTTGGTCAGAACAAAAGAACTGTGCTTCGTACATACACGGGCCATATCTAGTTCAACTCTGCTTAGGAAACTGACAAGAACAGCAGCTGCTCTTCAGTCCAATACACTGTACTTGCTGGGAACAGACGCGAGTGCTATTTACACTGTGTATGGCAATGGGAGCGCAATAGTGACTCTTCTTACCAGAAAACATCTCTTGCTCGTAGTACCAGAAACTGCATGGGACTCAACTCCATTTCTGACTGGGAAACAAACACTAGCTCGACTTTCAAGAAAAACAATCAAATTTTGAGAATAGAGCACTCATCTACTCTACTGTGTTTCCTATGATGTCCGGATAGTGTGCTTTCTCAGAACAAAAGAACTGTGCTTCCTACACACATGGGATATATCTGGTTCAACTCCTCTTATGAAAATGACAAGAACAGTAGCTCCTCTTCAGTCCAATACACTGTATTTGCTGGGAACAGACGCGAGTGCTATTTGCACTATGTATTGGAATGGGAGCGCAATAGTGACTTTCCTTACCAGAAAACAACCCTTGCTCATAGGACCAGAAACTGGATGTGATTCAACTCCATTTAGGACTGAGAAAAAAACGCTAGCCCGCCTTACAAGAAACACACTCTGCTTTTGAGAAAAGAGCACTCCTCTACACTACTGTGTTTCCTATGTGGTCCGAACAGTGAGCTTGCTTAGAAAAAAATATCTGGGCTTCCTACACACACGGGCCATATCTAGTTCAACTCTGCTTAGGAAACTGACAAGAACAGTAGCTCCTCTTCAGTCCAATACACTGTACTTGCTGGGAACCGACGCCAAAGCTATTTGCACTGTGTATGACATTGTGAGCGCAATAGTGATTCTTCTTACCAGAAAACAACTCTTGCTCTTAGGACCAGAAACTTCATGTGATTCAACTCCATTTAGGACTGGGAAACAAACTCTAGCTCGCTTTACAAGAAATACACTCTGCTTTTGAGAAAAGAGCACTCTTCTACTCTACTGTGTTTCCTATAAGGCCAGAACAGTGAGCTTGCTCAGAAAAAAAGAACTGTGCTTCCTACACACGGGCCATAACTAGTTCAACTTTGCTTAGGAAACTGACAAGAACACTAGCTCCTCTTTAGTCCGATACACTGTACTATCTGGGAACAGACGTGTGTGCTATTTGCACTGTGTATGGCAATGGGAGCGCAATAGTGACTTTCCTTACCAGAAAACAACTCTTGATCGTAGGACCAGAAACTGCATGTGATTCAACTCCATTTAGGACTGGGAAACAAACGCTAGCTCGCCTTACAAGAAACACAGTCTGCTTTTGAGAAAAGAGCACTCTTCTACTCTACTGTGTTTCCTATAGGGCCAGAACAGTGAGCTTGCTCAGAACAAAAGAACTGTGCTTCCTACACACGGGCCATATCTAGTTCAACTCTGCTTAGGAAACTGACAAGAACAGTAGCTCCTCTTCAGTCCGATACACTGTACTTGCTGGGAACAGACGCGAGTGCTATTTGCACTGTGTATGGCAATGGGAGCACAATAGTGACTGTCCTTACCAGAAAACAAGTCTTGGTCATAGGACAAAAAATTCCATGTGACTCAACTCCATTTAGGACTGGGAAACAAACGCTAGCTCAACTTCCAAGAAACACACTTTGCTTTTGAGAAAAGAGCACTCTTCTACTCTACTGTGTTTCCTATGTGTTCCGAACAGTGAGCTTGCTCAGAACAAAAAAACTGTACTTCCTACTCACAAGGCCATATCTAGTTCAAGTCTGCTTAGGAACCTGACAAGAACAGTATATCCTCTTCAGTCCAATACACTGTACTTGCTGGGAACAGACGCCAGAGCTATTTGTCCTGTGTATGGCAATGGCAGCGCAATAGTGACTCTTCTTACTAGAAAACAACTCTTGCTCGTAGGACCAGAAACTGCATGTGATTCAACTCCATTTAGGACTGGGAAACAAACTCTAGCTCGCTTTACAAGAAACACACTCTGCTTTTGAGAAAAGAGCACTCTTCTACTCTACTGTGTTTCCTATAGGGCCAGAACAGTAAGCTTGCTCAGAAAAAAAAGAACTGTGCTTCCTACACACACGGGAAGTATCTAGTTCAACTCTGCTTAGGAAACTGAGAAGAACAGCATCTCCTCTTCAGTCCAATACACTGTAATTTCTGGGAACAGACGGGAGGGCTATTTGCACTGTGTATGGCAATATGAGCCCAATAGAGACTTTCCTTACCAGAAAACAACTCTTCCTCGTAGGACCAGAAACTGCATGCGATTCCACTCCATTTAGGACTGGGAAAAAAACGGTAGCTCCCCTTACAGGAAACACACTCTGCTTTAGAGAAAAGAGCACTCTTGTACTCTACTGTGTTTCCTATGGGGTCCAAACAGTGAGCTTGCTCAGAACAAAAGAACTGTGCTTCCTACACACACGGACCATATCTAGTTCAAGTCTGCTTAGGAACCTGACAAGAACAGTAGATCCTCTTCAGTCCAATACACTGTACTTGCTGGGAACAGACGCCAGTGCTATTAGTCCTGTGTATGGCAATGGCAGCGCAATAGTTCCTCTTCTTACCAGAAAACATCTCTTGCTCGTAGGACCAGAAACTGCATGTGATTCAACTCCATATAGGACTGGGAAACAAATGCTAGCTCGCCTTACATGAAACACACTCTGCATTTGAGAAAAGAGCACTCTTCTACTCTATTGTGTTTCCTATCGGGTCCAAACAGTGAGCTTGCTCAGAACAAAAGAACTGTGCTTCCTACACACACGGGCCATATCTAGTTCAACTCTGCTTAGGAAACCAACAAGAACAGTAGCTCCTCTTCAGTCCAATACACTGTACTTGCTGGGAACAGACACGAGTGCTATTTGCACTGTGTATGGCATTGGAGCACAATAGTGACTTGTCTTACCAGAAAACAACTGTTGCTCGAAGGACCAGAAACTGCATGTGATTCAACTCCATTTAGGACTGGGAAACAAATGCTAGCTCACATACATGAAACACACTCTGCTTTTGAGAAAAGAGTACTCTTCTACTCTACTGTGTTTCCTATGAGGTCCGAACAGTGAGTTTGCACAGAACAAAATAACTGTGCTTCCTACACACACGGGCCATATCTAGTTCAACTCTGCTTAGGAAACTGAGAAGAACAGTAGCTCCTTTTCAATCCAAAACACTGTACTTGCTGGGAACAGACGGGAAGGCTATTTGCACTGTGTATGGCAATGGGAGCGCAATAGTGACTTTCCTTACCAGAAAACAACTCTTGTTCCTAGGACCAGAAACTGCATGTGATTCAACTCCATTTAGCACTAGGAAACAAATGCTAGCTCGCCTTACAAAAACACACTCTGCTTTTGAGAAAAGAGCACTCTTCTACTCTACTGTGTTTCCTATAGGGCCAGAAGAGTGAACTTGCTCAGAACATAAGAACTGTGCTTCCTACACATACGGGCCATATCTAGTTCAACTCTGCTTAGGAAACTGAGAAGAACAGTAGCTCCTCTTCAGTCTGATACACTGTACTTGCTGGGAACAGACGCGAGAGCTATTTGCACTGTGTATGGCAAGGGGAGCTCAATAGTGACTTTCCTTACCAGAAAACAACTCTTGCTCGTAGGACCAGAAACTGCATGTGATTCCACTCCATTTAGGACTGGGAAGCAAATGCTAGCTCGCCTTACAAGAAACACACTCTGCTTTAGAGAAAAGAGCACTCTTCTACTCTACTGTGTTTACTATGGGGTCCAAACAGTGAGCTTGCTCAGAACAAAAGAATTGTGCTTCCTACACACACGGACAATATCTAGTTCAACTCTGCTTAGGAAACTGACAAGAACAGTAGCTCCTCTTCAGTCCAATACACTGTACTTGCTGGGAACAGACGCATGTGCTATTTGCACTGTGTATGGCAATGGGAGCGCAATAGTGACTTTCCTTACCAGAAAACAACACTTGCTCGTAGGACTAGAAACTGCATGTGATTCCACTCCATTTAGGACTGGGAAACAAATGCTAGCTCGCCTTACAAGAAACACACTCTGCTTTAGAGAAAATAGCACTCTTCTACTCTACTGTGTTTCCTATGGGGTCCAAACAGTGAGGTTGCTCAGAACAAAAGAACCTTGCTTAATACACACACGGACCACATCTAGTTCAACTCTGCTTAGGAAACTGACAAGAACAGTAGCTCCTATTCAGTCCAATACACTGTACTTGCTGGGAAAAGACGCGAGTGCTATTCGCCTTGTGTAGGGCAATGGGAGCGCAATAGTGACTTTCCTTACCAGAAAACAACTCTTGTTCGTAGGACCAGAATCTGCATGTGATTCAACTCCATTTAGGACTGGGAAACAAACTCTAGCTCGCTTTACAAGAAACACACTCTGCTTTTGAGAAAAGAGCACTCTTCTACTGTACTGTGTTTCCTATGGTGTCCGAACATTGAGCTTGCTCAGAACAAAAGAACTGTGCTTCCTACACACATGGCCATAACTAGTTCAATTCTGCTTAGGAACCTGACAAGAACAGTAGATCCTCTTCAGTCCAAAACACTGTACGTGCTGGGAACAGACGCCAGTGCTATTTGTCCTGTGTATGGCAATGGCATAGCAATAGTGACTCTTGTTACCATAAAACAACTCTTGCTCGTAAGGCTAGAAACTGCATGTGATTCAACTCCATTTATGACTGGGAAACAAAAGCTAGCTCACCTTACAAGAAACACACTCTGCTTTAGAGAAAAGAGCACTCTTCTACTCTACTGTGTTTCCTATAGGGCCAGAACAGTGAGCTTGCTCAGAACAAAAGAACTGTGCTTCCAACACAGAGACATAACTAGTTCAACTCTGCTTAGGAAACTGACAAGAACAGTAGCTCCTCTTCCGTCCAATACACTTTACTTGCTGGGAACAGACGCGAGTGCTATTTGCACTATGAATGGGAATGGGAGCGCAATAGTGACTTTCCTTACCAGAAAGCAACTCTTGCTCATAGGACCAGAAACTGCATGTGATTCAACTCCATTTAGTACTGGGTAACAAACGCTGTCTCGCCTTAAAGGAAACACACTCTGCTTTTGAGAAAAGGGCACTCTTCTACTATATTGTGTTTCGTACGGGGTCCGAACTGTGAGCTTGGTCAGAACAAAAGAACTGTGCTTCGTACATACACGGGCCATATCTAGTTCAACTCTGCTTAGGAAACTGACAAGAACAGCAGCTGCTCTTCAGTCCAATACACTGTACTTGCTGGGAACAGACGCGAGTGCTATTTACACTGTGTATGGCAATGGGAGCGCAATAGTGACTCTTCTTACCAGAAAACATCTCTTGCTCGTAGTACCAGAAACTGCATGGGACTCAACTCCATTTCTGACTGGGAAACAAACACTAGCTCGACTTTCAAGAAAAACAATCAAATTTTGAGAATAGAGCACTCATCTACTCTACTGTGTTTCCTATGATGTCCGGATAGTGTGCTTTCTCAGAACAAAAGAACTGTGCTTCCTACACACATGGGATATATCTGGTTCAACTCCTCTTATGAAAATGACAAGAACAGTAGCTCCTCTTCAGTCCAATACACTGTATTTGCTGGGAACAGACGCGAGTGCTATTTGCACTATGTATTGGAATGGGAGCACAATAGTGACTTTCCTTACCAGAAAACAACCCTTGCTCATAGGACCAGAAACTGGATGTGATTCAACTCCATTTAGGACTGGGAAAAAAACGCTAGCCCGCCTTACAAGAAACACACTCTGCTTTTGAGAAAAGAGCACTCCTCTACACTACTGTGTTTCCTATGTGGTCCGAACAGTGAGCTTGCTTAGAAAAAAATATCTGGGCTTCCTACACACACGGGCCATATCTAGTTCAACTCTGCTTAGGAAACTGACAAGAACAGTAGCTCCTCTTCAGTCCAATACACTGTACTTGCTGGGAACCGACGCCAAAGCTATTTGCACTGTGTATGACATTGTGAGCGCAATAGTGATTCTTCTTACCAGAAAACAACTCTTGCTCTTAGGACCAGAAACTTCATGTGATTCAACTCCATTTAGGACTGGGAAACAAACTCTAGCTCGCTTTACAAGAAATACACTCTGCTTTTGAGAAAAGAGCACTCTTCTACTCTACTGTGTTTCCTATAAGGCCAGAACAGTGAGCTTGCTCAGAAAAAAAGAACTGTGCTTCCTACACACGGGCCATAACTAGTTCAACTTTGCTTAGGAAACTGACAAGAACACTAGCTCCTCTTCAGTCCGATACACTGTACTATCTGGGAACAGACGTGTGTGCTATTTGCACTGTGTATGGCAATGGGAGCGCAATAGTGACTTTCCTTACCAGAAAACAACTCTTGATCGTAGGACCAGAAACTGCATGTGATTCAACTCCATTTAGGACTGGGAAACAAACGCTAGCTCGCCTTACAAGAAACACAGTCTGCTTTTGAGAAAAGAGCACTCTTCTACTCTACTGTGTTTCCTATAGGGCCAGAACAGTGAGCTTGCTCAGAACAAAAGAACTGTGCTTCCTACACACGGGCCATATCTAGTTCAACTCTACTTAGGAAACTGACAAGAACAGTAGCTCCTCTTCAGTCCGATACACTGTACTTGCTGGGAACAGACGCGAGTGCTATTTGCACTGTGTATGGCAATGGGAGCACAATAGTGACTGTCCTTACCAGAAAACAAGTCTTGGTCATAGGACAAAAAATTCCATGTGACTCAACTCCATTTAGGACTGGGAAACAAACGCTAGCTCAACTTCCAAGAAACACACTTTGCTTTTGAGAAAAGAGCACTCTTCTACTCTACTGTGTTTCCTATGTGTTCCGAACAGTGAGCTTGCTCAGAACAAAAAAACTGTACTTCCTACTCACAAGGCCATATCTAGTTCAAGTCTGCTTAGGAACCTGACAAGAACAGTATATCCTCTTCAGTCCAATACACTGTACTTGCTGGGAACAGACGCCAGAGCTATTTGTCCTGTGTATGGCAATGGCAGCGCAATAGTGACTCTTCTTACTAGAAAACAACTCTTGCTCGTAGGACCAGAAACTGCATGTGATTCAACTCCATTTAGGACTGGGAAACAAACTCTAGCTCGCTTTACAAGAAACACACTCTGCTTTTGAGAAAAGAGCACTCTTCTACTCTACTGTGTTTCCTATAGGGCCAGAACAGTAAGCTTGCTCAGAAAAAAAAGAACTGTGCTTCCTACACACACGGGCCATATCTAGTTCAACTCTGCTTAGGAAACTGAGAAGAACAGCAGCTCCTCTTCAGTCCAATACACTGTAATTTCTGGGAACAGACGGGAGGGCTATTTGCACTGTGTATGGCAATATGAGCCCAATAGAGACTTTCCTTACCAGAAAACAACTCTTCCTCGTAGGACCAGAAACTGCATGCGATTCCACTCCATTTAGGACTGGGAAAAAAACGGTAGCTCCCCTTACAGGAAACACACTCTGCTTTAGAGAAAAGAGCACTCTTGTACTCTACTGTGTTTCCTATGGGGTCCAAACAGTGAGCTTGCTCAGAACAAAAGAACTGTGCTTCCTACACACACGGACCATATCTAGTTCAAGTCTGCTTAGGAACCTGACAAGAACAGTAGATCCTCTTCAGTCCAATACACTGTACTTGCTGGGAACAGACGCCAGTGCTATTAGTCCTGTGTATGGCAATGGCAGCGCAATAGTTCCTCTTCTTACCAGAAAACATCTCTTGCTCGTAGGACCAGAAACTGCATGTGATTCAACTCCATATAGGACTGGGAAACAAATGCTAGCTCGCCTTACATGAAACACACTCTGCATTTGAGAAAAGAGCACTCTTCTACTCTATTGTGTTTCCTATCGGGTCCAAACAGTGAGCTTGCTCAGAACAAAAGAACTGTGCTTCCTACACACACGGGCCATATCTAGTTCAACTCTGCTTAGGAAACCAACAAGAACAGTAGCTCCTCTTCAGTCCAATACACTGTACTTGCTGGGAACAGACACGAGTGCTATTTGCACTGTGTATGGCATTGGAGCACAATAGTGACATGTCTTACCAGAAAACAACTGTTGCTCGAAGGACCAGAAACTGCATGTGATTCAACTCCATTTAGGACTGGGAAACAAATGCTAGCTCACATACATGAAACACACTCTTCTTTTGAGAAAAGAGTACTCTTCTACTCTACTGTGTTTCCTATGAGGTCCGAACAGTGAGTTTGCACAGAACAAAATAACTGTGCTTCCTACACACACGGGCCATATCTAGTTCAACTCTGCTTAGGAAACTGAGAAGAACAGTAGCTCCTTTTCAATCCAAAACACTGTACTTGCTGGGAACAGACGGGAAGGCTATTTGCACTGTGTATGGCAATGGGAGCGCAATAGTGACTTTCCTTACCAGAAAACAACTCTTGTTCCTAGGACCAGAAACTGCATGTGATTCAACTCCATTTAGCACTAGGAAACAAATGCTAGCTCGCCTTACAAAAACACACTCTGCTTTTGAGAAAAGAGCACTCTTCTACTCTACTGTGTTTCCTATAGGGCCAGAAGAGTGAACTTGCTCAGAACATAAGAACTGTGCTTCCTACACATACGGGCCATATCTAGTTCAACTCTGCTTAGGAAACTGAGAAGAACAGTAGCTCCTCTTCAGTCTGATACTCTGTACTTGCTGGGAACAGACGCGAGAGCTATTTGCACTGTGTATGGCAAGGGGAGCTCAATAGTGACTTTCCTTACCAGAAAACAACTCTTGCTCGTAGGACCAGAAACTGCATGTGATTCCACTCCATTTAGGACTGGGAAGCAAATGCTAGCTCGCCTTACAAGAAACACACTCTGCTTTAGAGAAAAGAGCACTCTTCTACTCTACTGTGTTTACTATGGGGTCCAAACAGTGAGCTTGCTCAGAACAAAAGAACTGTGCTTCCTACACACACGGACCATATCTCGTTCAACTCTGCTTAGGAACCTGACAAGAACAGTAGCTCCTCTTCAGTCCAATACACTGTACTTGCTGGGAACAGACACATGTGCTATTTGCACTGTGTATGCCAAGGGAGCACAATAGTGACTTTCCTTACCAGAAAACAACTCTTGCTCGTAGGACTAGAAACTGCATGTGATTCGACTCCATTTAGGACTGGGAAACAAATGCTAGTTCGCCTTACAAGAAATACACTCTGTTTTAGAGAAAATAGCACTCTTCTACTCTACTGTGTTTCCTATGGGGTCCAAACAGTGAGCTTGCTCAGAACAAAAGAACTGTGCTTAATACACACACGGACCACATCTAGTTCAACTCTGCTTAGGAAACTGACAAGAACAGTAGTTCCTATTCAGTCCAATACACTGTACTTGCTGGGAAAATACGCGAGTGCTATTTGCCTTGTGTAGGGCAATGGGAGCGCAATAGTGACTTTCCTTACCAGAAAACAACTCTTGTTCGTAGGACAAGAAACTGCATGTGATTCAACTCCATTTAGGACTGGGAAACAAACTCTAGCTCGCTTTACAAGAAACACACTCTGCTTTTGAGAAAAGAGCACTCTTCTACTCTACTGTGTTTCCTATAGGGCCAGAACAGTGAGCTTGCTCAGAACATAAGAACTGTGCTTCCTACACACACGGGCCATATCTAGTTCAACTCTGCTTTGGAAACTGACAAGAACAGTAGCTCCTCTTCAGTCCGATACACTGTACTTGCTGGGAACAGACGCGAGAGCTATTTGCACTGTGTATGGCAAGGGGAGCTCAATAGTGACTTTCCTTACCAGAAAACAACTCTTGCTCGTAGGACCAGAAACTGCATGTGATTCCACTCCATTTAGGACTGGGAAGCAAATGCTAGCTCGCCTTACAAGAAACACACTCTGCTTTAGATAAGAGCACTCTTCTACTCTACTGTGTTTACTATGGGGTCCAAACAGTGAGCTTGCTCAGAACAAAAGAACTGTGCTTCCTACACACACGGACCATATCTCGTTCAACTCTGCTTAGGAACCTGACAAGAACAGTAGCTCCTCTTCAGTCCAATACACTGTACTTGCTGGGAACAGACACATGTGCTATTTGCACTGTGTATGCCAAAGGGAGCACAATAGTGACTTTCCTTACCAGAAAACAACTCTTGCTCGTAGGACTAGAAACTGCATGTGATTCGACTCCATTTAGGACTGGGAAACAAATGCTAGTTCGCCTTACAAGAAATACACTCTGTTTTAGAGAAAATAGCACTCTTCTACTCTACTGTGTTTCCTATGGGGTCCAAACAGTGAGCTTGCTCAGAACAAAAGAACTGTGCTTAATACACACACGGACCACATCTAGTTCAACTCTGCTTAGGAAACTGACAAGAACAGTAGTTCCTATTCAGTCCAATACACTGTACTTGCTGGGAAAATACGCGAGTGCTATTTGCCTTGTGTAGGGCAATGGGAGCGCAATAGTGACTTTCCTTACCAGAAAACAACTCTTGTTCGTAGGACAAGAAACTGCATGTGATTCAACTCCATTTAGGACTGGGAAACAAACTCTAGCTCGCTTTACAAGAAACACACTCTGCTTTTGAGAAAAGAGCACTCTTCTACTCTACTGTGTTTCCTATAGGGCCAGAACAGTGAGCTTGCTCAGAACATAAGAACTGTGCTTCCTACACACACGGGCCATATCTAGTTCAACTCTGCTTTGGAAACTGACAAGAACAGTAGCTCCTCTTCAGTCCGATACACTGTACTTGTGGGGAACAGAAGCGAGTGATATTTGCACTGTGTATGGCAATTGGAGCACAATAGTGACTTGTCTTACCAGAAAACAACTCTTGCTCGTTGGACAAAAAACTGCATGTGACTCAACTCCATTTAGGACTGGGAAACAAACGCTAGCTCGACTTCAAAGAAACACACTCTGCTTTTGAGAAAAGAGCACTCCTCTACTCTACTGTGTTTCCTATGTGTTCCGAACAGTGAGCTTGCTCAGAACAAAAAAACTGTGCTTCCTACACACACGGCCATATCTAGTTCAAGTCTGCTTAGGAACCTGACAAGAACAGTAGATCCTCTTCAGTCCAATACACTGTACTTGCTGGGAACAGACGCCAGTGCTATTTGTCCTGTGTATGTCAATGACAGCGCAATAGTGACTCTTCTTACCAGAAAACAACTCTTGGTCGTAGGACCAGAAACTGCATGTGATTCAACTCCATTTAGGACTGGGAAACAAACTCTAGCTCGCTTTACGAGAAACACACTCTGCTTTTGAGAAAAGAGCACTCTTCTACTCTACTGTGTTTCCTATGAGGTCCGAACAGTGAGCTTGCTCAGAACAAAAGAACTGTGCTTCCTACACACACGGGCCATATCTAGTTCAACTCTGCTTAGGAAAGTGACAAGAACACTAGCTCCTCTTCAGTCCAATACACTGTACTTTCGGGAAACAGACGCGAGTGCTATTTGCACTGTGTACGGCAATTGGAGCACAATAGTGACTTGTCTTACCAGAAAACAACTCTTGCTCATAGGACAAAAAACTGCATGTGACTCAACTCCATTTAGGACTGGGAAACAAACGCTAGCTCACCTTACAAAACACAAACTGCTTTTGAGAAATGAGCACTCTTCAACTCTACTGTGTTTACTATGCGGTCCAAACAGTGAGCTTGCTCAGAACAGAAGAACTGTGCTTCCTACACACACGGACCATATCTAGTTCAACTCTGCTTAGGAAACTGACAAGAACAGTAGCTCCTCTTCAGTCCAATACACTGTACTTGCTGGGAACAGACGCATGTGCTATTTGCACTGTGTATGGCAATGGGAGCACAATAGTGACTTTCCTTACCAGAAAACAACACTTGCTCGTAGGACTAGAAACTGCATGTGATTCCACTCCATTTAGGACTGGGAAACAAATGCTAGCTCGCCTTACAAGAATAACACTCTGCTTTAGAGAAAATAGCACTCTTCTACTCTACTGTGTTTACTATGGGGTCCAAACAGTGAGGTTGCTCAGAACAAAAGAACTGTGCTTAATACACACACGGACCACATCTAGTTCAACTCTGCTTAGGAAACTGACAAGAACAGTAGCTCCTATTCAGTCCAATACACTGTACTTGCTGGGAAAAGACGCTAGTGCTATTTGCCTTGTTTAGGGCAATGGGAGCGCAATAGTGACTTTCCTTACCAGAAAACAACTCTTGTTCGTAGGACCAGAAACTGCATGTGATTCAACTCCATTTAGGACTGGGAAACAAACTCTAGCTCGCTTTACAAGAAACACACTCTGCTTTTGAGAAAAGAGCACTCTTCTACTGTACTGTGTTTCCTATGGTGTCCGAACATTGAGCTTGCTCAGAACAAAAGAACTGTGCTTCCTACACACATGGCCATAACTAGTTCAATTCTGCTTAGGAACCTGACAAGAACAGTAGATCCTCTTCAGTCCAAAACACTGTACGTGCTGGGAACAGACGCCAGTGCTATTTGTCCTGTGTATGGCAATGGCATAGCAATAGTGACTCTTGTTACCATAAAACAACTCTTGGTCGTAAGGCTAGAAACTGCATGTGATTCAACTCCATTTAGGACTGGGAAACAAAAGCTAGCTCGCCTTACAAGAAACACACTCTGCTTTAGAGAAAAGAGCACTCTTCTACTCTACTGTGTTTCCTATAGGGCCAGAACAGTGAGCTTGCTCAGAACAAAAGAACTGTGCTTCCAACACAGGGCCATAACTAGTTCAACTCTGCTTAGGAAACTGACAAGAACAGTAGCTCCTCTTCCGTCCAATACACTTTACTTGCTGGGAACAGACGCGAGTGCTATTTGCACTATGAATGGGAATGGGAGCGCAATAGTGACTTTCCTTACCAGAAAGCAACTCTTGCTCATAGGTCCAGAAACTGCATGTGATTCAACTCCATTTAGTACTGGGTAACAAACGCTGTCTCGCCTTAAAGGAAACACACTCTGCTTTTGAGAAAAGGGCACTCTTCTACTATATTGTGTTTCGTACGGGGTCCGAACTGTGAGCTTGGTCAGAACAAAAGAACTGTGCTTCGTACATACACGGGCCATATCTAGTTCAACTCTGCTTAGGAAACTGACAAGAACAGCAGCTGCTCTTCAGTCCAATACACTGTACTTGCTGGGAACAGACGCGAGTGCTATTTGCCCTGTGTATGTCAATGGGAGCGCAATAGTGACTCTTCTTACCAGAAAACATCTCTTGCTCGTAGTACCAGAAACTGCATGGGACTCAACTCCATTTCTGACTGGGAAACAAACACTAGCTCGACTTTCAAGAAAAACAATCAAATTTTGAGAATAGAGCACTCATCTACTCTACTGTGTTTCCTATGATGTCCGGATAGTGTGCTTTCTCAGAACAAAAGAACTGTGCTTCCTACACACATGGGATATATCTGGTTCAACTCCTCTTATGAAAATGACAAGAACAGTAGCTCCTCTTCAGTCCAATACACTGTATTTGCTGGGAACAGACGCGAGTGCTATTTGCACTATGTATTGGAATGGGAGCACAATAGTGACTTTCTTTACCAGAAAACAACTCTTGCTCATAGGACCAGAAACTGGATGTGATTCAACTCCATTTAGGACTGAGAAACAAACGCTAGCTCGCCTTACAAGAAACACACACTGCTTTTGAGAAAAGAGCACTCTTCTACTCTTCTGTGTTTCCTATAGGGCCAGAACAGTGAGCTTGATCAGAACAAGAGAACTGTGCCTCCTACACACACGGCCATATCTAGTTCAATTCTGCTTAGGAAACTGACAGGAACAGTAGATCCTCTTCAGTCCAATACACTGTACATGCTGGGAACAGACGCCAGTGCTATTTGCCCTGTGTATGACAATGGGAGCACAATAGTGACTCTTCTTACCAGAAAACAACTCTTGCTCGTTGGACCAGAAACTGCATGGGATTCAACTCCATATAGGACTGGGAAAAAAACGCTAGCCCACCTTACAAGAAACACACTCTGCTTTTGAGAAAAGAGCACTCCTCTACACTACTGTGTTTCCTATGGGGTCCGAACAGTGAGCTTGCTCAGAACAAAAGAACTGTGCTTTCTACACACACGGGCCATATCTAGTTCAACTCTGCTTAGGAAACTGACCAGAACAGGTGCTCCTCTTCAGTCCAATACACTTTACTTGCGGGGAACAGACGCGAGTGCTATTTGCACTGTGTATGGCAATTGGAGCACAATAGTGAGTCGTCTTACAAGAAAACAACTCTTGCTCGTAGGACAAAAAACTGCATGTGACTCAACTCCATTTAAGACTGGGAAACAAACGCTAGCTCGCCTTAAAAGAAACACACTCTGCTTTAGAGAAAAGAGCACTCTTCTACTCTACTGTGTTTCCTATAGGGCCAGAACAGTGAGCTTGCTCAGAACATAAGAACTGTGCTTCCTACACACACAGGCCATATCTAGTTCAACTCTGCTTAGGAACCTGACAAGAACAGTAGCTCCTCTTCATTCCAATACACTGTACTTGCTGGGAACAGACGCATGTGATATTTGCACTGTGTATGGCAATGGGAGCGCAATAGTGACTTTCCTTTCCAGAAAACAACTCTTGCTCGTAGGACCAGAAACTGCATGTGATTCCACTCCATTTAGGACTGGAAACAAACGCAAGCTCGCCTTACAAGAAACACACTCTGCTTTTGAGAAAAGAGCACTCTTCTACTCTACTGTGCTTCCTATGGGGTCTGAACAGTGAGCTTGCTCAGAACAAAAGAACTGTGCTTCGTACACACGACCATATCTAGTTCAATTCTGTTTAGGAACCGGACAAGAACAGTAGATCCTCTTCAGTCCAATATACTGTACTTGCCTGGAACAGACGCCAGTGCTATTTGTCCTGTGTATGGCAATGGCAGCACAATAGTGACTCTTTTTACCATAAAACAACTCTTGCTCATAGGACCAGAAACTGCAAGTGTTTCAACTCCATTTAGGACTGGGAAACAAAAGCTAGCTCACCTTACAAGAAACACACTCTGCTTTTGAAAAAAGAGCACTCTTCTACTCTACTGTGTTTCCTATGGTGTCCGAACAGTGAGCTTGCTTAGAACAAAAGAACTATGCTTCCTACACAAACGTGCCATATCTAGTTCAACTCTGCTTAGGAAACTGACAAGAACAGTAGCTCCTCTTCAGTCCAATACACTTTACTTGCGGGGAACAGACGCGAGTGCTATTTGCACTGTGTATGGCAATTGGAGCACAATAGTGACTCGTCTTACCAGAAAACAACTCTTGCTCGTAGGACCAAAAACTGCATGTGACTCAACTCCATTTAGGACTGGGCAACAAATGCTAGCTCGACTTCCAAGAAACACACTCTGCTTTTGAGAAAAGAGCACTCTTCTACTCTACTGTGCTTCCTATAGTGCCAGAACAGTGAGCTTGCTCAGAAAAAAAGAACTGTGCATCCTACACACACGGGCCATACCTAGTTCAACTCTTCTTAGGAAACTGAGAAGAACAGTAGCTCCTCTTCAGTCCAATACACTGTACTTGCTGGGAACAGACGGGAGGGATATTTGCACTGTGCATGGCAATGGGAGCGCAATAGTGACTTTCTTTACCAGAAAACAACTCTTGCTCGTAGGACCAGAAACTGCATGTGATTCCACTCCATTTAGGACTGGGAAACAAACGGTAGCTCGCCTTACAAAAAACACACTCTGCTTTAGAAAAAAGAGCACTCTTCTACTCTACTGTGTTTCCTATGGGGTCCAAACAGTGAGCTTGCTCAGCACAAAAGAACTGTGCTTCCTACACACACGGACCATATCTAGTTCAACTCTGCTTAGTAAACTGACAAGAACAGTAGCTCCTATTCAGTCCAATACACTGTACTTGCTGGGAAAAGACGCGAGTGCTATTTGCCTAGTGTAGGGCAATGGGAGCACAATAGTGACTTTCCTTACCATAAAACAACTCTTGCTCGTAGGACCAGAAACTCCATGTGATTCAACTCCATTTAGGTCTGGGAAACAAATGCTAGCTCGCCTTACATGAAACACACTCTGCTTTTGAGAAAAGAGCACTCTTCTACTCTACTGTGTTTCCTATGGGGTCCAAACGGTGAGCTTGCTCAGAACAAAAGAACTGTGCTTCCTACACACAAGGGCCATATCTAGTTCAACTCTGCTTAGGAAACTGACAAGAACAGTAGCTCCTCTTCAGTCCAATACACTGTACTTGCGGGGAAGAGACGCTTCTGCTATTTGCACTGTGTATGGCAATTGGAGCACAATAGTGACTCGTCTTACCAGAAAACAAATCTTGCTCATAGGACAAAAAACTGCATGTGACTCAACTCAATTTATGACTGGGAAACATGTGCTAGCTCGCCTTACAAGAAACACACTCTGCTTTTGAGAAAAGAGCACTCTTCTACTCTACTGTGTTTCCTATAAGGCCAGAACAGTGAGCTTGCTCAGAAAAAAAGAACTGTGCTTCCTACACACACGGGCCATATCTAGTTCAACTCTGCTTAGGAAACTGAGAAGAACAGTAGCTCCTCTTCAGTCCAATACACTGTACTTGCTGGGAACAGACGTGAGGGCTATTTGCACTGTGTATGGCAATGGGAGCGCAATAGTGACTTTCTTTACCAGAAAACAACTCTTGCTCGTAGGACCAGAAACTGCATGTGATTCCACTCCATTTAGGACTGGGAAACAAATGGTAGCTCGCCTTACAAGAAACACACTCTGCTTTAGAGAAAAGAGCACTCTTCTACTCTACTGTGTTTCCTATGGGGTCCAAACAGTGAGCTTGCTCAGAACAAAAGAACTGTGCTTCCTACACACACGGACCATATCTAGTTCAACTCTGCTTAGTAAACTGACAAGAACAGTAGCTCCTATTCAGTCTAATACACTATACTTGCTGGGAAAACACGCGAGTGCTACCTGCCTTGTGTAGGGCAATGGGAGCACAATAGTGACTTTCCTTACCATAAAACAACTCTTGCTCATAGTACCAGAAACTGCATGTGATTCCACTCCATTTAGGAATGGGAAACAAACGATAGCTCGCCTTAAAAGAAACACACTCTGCTTTTGAGAAAAAAGCACTCTTCTGCTCTACTGTGTTTCCTATGGGGTCCGAACAGTGTGCTTGCTCAGAACAAAAAAACTGTGCTTCCTACACACACGGCCATATCTAGTTCAAGTCTGCTTAGGAACCTGACAAGTACAATAGATCGTCTTCAGCCCAATATACTGTACTTGCTGCGAACAGACGCCAGTGATATTTGTCCTGTGTATGGCAATGGCAGCACAATAGTGACTCTTTTTACCAGAAAACAACTCTTGATCGTAGCACCAGAACCTGCATGGGATTCAACTCCATTTAGGACTGCAAAACAAACGCTAGCTTGCCTTACAAGTAACACACTCTGCTTTAGAGAAAAGAGCACTCTTCTGCTCTACTGTGTTTCCTATGGGATCCAAACAGTGAGCTTGCAAAGAACAAAAGAACTGTGCTTCCTACAAACACGGCCATATCTAGTTCAACTCTGCTTAGGAAACTGACAAGAACAGTAGCACCTATCCAGTCCAATACACTGTACTTGCTGGGAACAGACACGAGTGCTATTTGCACTGTGTATGGCAATGGGAGCGCAATGTGACTTTCCTTACCAGAAAAGAACTCTTGTTCGTAGGACCTGAAACTGCATGTGATTCAACTCCATTTAGGAATAGGAAACAAATGCTAGCTTGCCTTACAAGAAACACACTCTGCTTTTGAGAAAAGAGCACTCTTCTACTCCTCTGTGTTTCCTATAGGGTCCGAACAGTGAGCTTGCTCAGAACAAAAGAACTGTGCTTCCTACACACACGGCCATATCTAGTTCAATTCTGCTTAGGAACCTGAAAGAACAGTAGCTCCTCTTCAGTCCAATACACTGTACTTGCTGGGAACAGACGCCAGTGCTCTTTGTCCTGTATATGGCAATTGGAGCACAATAGTGACTCTTCTTACCATAAAACAACTCTTGCTCGTAGGACCAGAAACTGCATGTGATTCAACTCCATTTAGGACTGGGAAACAAACGATAGCTCACCTTACAAGAAACACACTCTGCTTTGAGAAAAGAGCACTCTTCTACTCTTCTGTGTTTCCTATAGGTCCAGAACAGTGAGCTTGCTCAGAACAAAAGAACTGTGCTTCCTACACACATGGGCAATATCTAATTCAACTTTGCTTAGGTCACTGACAAGAACAGTAGCTCCTCTTCATTCCAATACACTGTACTTTCTGGGAAGAGACGCGAGTGCTATTTGTACTCTGTATGGCAATGGGAGCACAATAGTGACTCTTCTTACCAGAAAACAACTCTTGCTCTTAGGACCACAAACTGCATGTGACTCACCTCCATTTAGGACTGGGAAACAAACGCTAGCTCTGCTCACAAGAAACACACTCTGCTTTTGAGAAAAGAGCACTCTTCTACTCTACTGTGTTTCCTCTATGGCCAGAACAATGAGCTTGCTCAGAACAAAAGGACTGTGCTTCCTACACACACAGGCCATATCTAATTCAATTCTGCTTAGGAAACTGACGAGAATAGTATACACTCTTCAGTCAAATACACTGCACTTCCTGGGAACAGACACCAGTGCTATTTGCCCTGTGTATGACAAAGGAGCGCAATAGTGACTCTTCTTACCAGAAAACAACTCTTGCTCATAGGACCAGAAACTGCATGAGACACAACTCCATTTAGGACTGGGAAAGAAACGCTAGCTTGCCTTACAAGAAACACACTCTGCTTTTGAGAAAAGAGCACTCTTCTACTCTACTGTGTTTCCTATAGGGCCAGAACAGTGAACTTGCTCAGAACAAAAGAACTGTGCTTCCTACACACAGGGGCCATATCTAGTTCAACTCTGCTTAGGAAACTGACAAGAACAGTAGCTCCTCTTCAGTCCAATACTCTGTACATGCATGGAACAGATGCCAGTGCTATTTGCACTGTTTCTGGCAATGGGAGCGCAATAGTGACTCTTCTTACCAGAAAAATCTCTTGCTCGTAGGACCACAAACTGCACGGGATTCAATTCCATTTCTGACTTGGAAACAAACACTAGCTCGCCTTTCAATAAACACACTCTGCTTTTGAGAAAAGAGCACTCTTCTACTCTACTGTGTTTCCAATGGGGTCCAAACAGTGAGCTTGCACAGAACAAAAGAACTGTGCTTTCTACACACATGGCCATATCTAGTTCAATTCTGCCTAGGAACCTGACAAGAACAGTAGATCCTCTTCAGTCCAATACACTGTACTTCCTGGGATCAGATGCCAGTGCTATTTGCCTTGTGTATGACAATGGGAGCGCAATAGTGACTCTTCTTATCAGAAAACAGCTCTTGCTCGTAGGACCAGAAACTGCATGAGATTCAACTCCATTTAGGACTGGGAAACAAACGCTAACTCGCCTTACAAGAAACACACTCTGCTTTTGAGAAAAGAGCAATCTTCTACTCTGCTGTGTTTCCTATAAGGCCAGAACAGTGAACTTGCTCCGAACAAAAGAACTGTGCTTCCTACACACGGGCCATAACTAGTTCAACTCTGCTTAGGAAACTGACAAGAACAGTAGCTCCTCTTCAGTCCAATACACTGTACTTGCTGGGAACAGACGCGAGTGCTATTTGCACTGTGTATGGCAATGAGAGCACAATAGTGACTTTCCTTAACAGAAAACAACTCTTGCTCCTAGGAACACAAACTGCATGTGATTCAACGCCATTTAGGACTGGGAAACAAACGCTAGCTTGCCTTACAAGACACACTCTCTGCTTTTTAGAAAAGAGCACTCATCTACTCTACTGTGTTTCCTATGGGGTCCAAACAGTGTGCTTGCTCAGAACAAAAGAACTGTGCTTCCCACACACGGGCCATATCTAGTTCAACTCTGCTTAGGAAACTGACAAGAACAGTAGATACTCTTCAGTCCAATACACTGTACTTGCTGGGAACAGACGCCAGTGCTATTTGCACTGTGTATGGCAATTGGAGCACAATAGTGACTCGTTTTACCAGAAAACAACTCTTGCTCATAGAACAAAAAACTGCATGTGACTCAACTCCATTTAGGACTAGGGAACAAACTCTAGCTCGCTTTACAAGAAACACACTCTGCTTTTGAGAAAAGAGCACTCTTCTACTCTACTGTGCATCCTATAGGGCCAGAACAGTGAGCGTGCTCAGAAAAAAAGAACTGTGCTTCCTAAACACATGGGCCATATCTAGTTCAACTCTTCTTAGGAAACTGACAAGAACAGTAGCTCATCTTCAGTATAATACACTGTACTTGCTGGGAACAGACGGGAGGGCTATTTGCACTGTGTATGGCAATGGGAGCGCAATAGTGACTTTCCTTACCAGAAAACAACACTTGCTTGTAGGACCAGAAACTGCATGTGATTCCACTCCATTTAGGAATGGGAAACAAAAGCTAGCTAGTCTTAAAAGAAACACACTCTACGTTTGAGAAAAAAGCACTCTTCTACTCTACTGTGTTTTCTATGGGGTCCGAACAGTGAGCTTGCTCAGAAAAAAAAAAACTGTGCTTCCTACACACACGGCCATATCTAGTTCAACTCTGCTTAGGAACCTGACAAGAACAGTAGATCCTCTTCAGTCCGATACACTGTACTTTCTGGGAACCGACGCGAGTGCTACTTCCACTGTGTGTGGCAATGGGAGCACAATAGTGACTCTTCTTACCAGAAAACAACTCTTGCTCGTAGGACCAGAAACTGCATGTGATTCAACTCCATTTAGGACTGGGAAACAAACGGTAGCTCGCCTTACAAGAAACACACTCTGCTTTAGAGAAAAGAGCACTCTTCTACTCTACTGTGTTTCCTATGGGGTCCAAACAGTGAGCTTGCTCAGAACAAAAGAACTGTGCTTCCTACACACACGGATCATATCTAGTTCAACTCTGCTTAGTAAACTGACAAGAACAGTAGATCCTATTCAGTCCAATACACTGTACTTGCTGGGAAAAGACGCGAGTGCTATTTGCCTTGTGTAGGGCAATGGGAGCACAATAGTGACTTTCCTTACCATAAAACAACTCTTGCTCATAGGACCAGAAACTCCATGTGATTCAACTCCATTTAGGTCTGGGAAACAAATGCTAGCTCGCCTTACATGAAACACACTCTGCTTTTGAGAAAAGAGCACTCTTCTACTCAACTGTGTTTCCTATGGGGTCCGAACAGTGAGCTTGCTCAGAACAAAAGAACTGTGCTTCCTACACACGGGCCATATCTAGTTCAACTCTGCTTAGGAAACTGACAAGAACCATAGCTCCTCTTCCTTCCAATACACTGTACTTGCAGTGAACAGATGCGAGTGCTATTTGAACTGTGTTGGCATTTGGAGCACAATAGTGACTTGTCTTACCAGAAAACAACTCTTGCTCGTAGGACAAAAAACTGCATGTGACTCAACTCCATTTAGGACTAGGAAACAAACGCTAGCTCGACTTCCAAGAAACACACTCTGCTTTTGAGAAAAGAGCACTCTTCTACTCTACTGTGTTTCCTATGGAGTCCGAACACTGAACTTGCTCAGAACAAAAGAACTGTGCTTCCTACACACAAGGGCCATATCTAGTTCAATTCTGCTTAGGAACCTGACAAGAACAGTAGATCCTCTTCAGTCCAATACACTGTACTTGCTGGGAACAGACGCCAGTGTTATTTGTCCTGTGTATGGCAATGGCAGCACAAAAGTGACTCTTCTTACCATAAAACAACTCTTGCTCGTAGGACTAGAAACTGCATGTGATTCAACTCCGTTTAGGACTGGAAAACAAACGCTAGCTCGCCTTACAAGAAACCCACTCTGCTTTAGAGAAAAGAGCACTCTTCTACTCTACTGTGTTTCCTATAGGGCCAGAACAGTGAGCTTGCTCAGAACAAAAGGACTGTGCTTCCTACACACACGGACATATTTAGTTCAATTCTGCTTAGGAAACTGAGAAGAACAGTAGCTCCTCTTCAGTCCAATACACTGTACTTGCTGGGAACATGTGGGAGGGCTATTTGCACTGTGTATGGCAATGGGAGCGCAATGTGACTCTCCTTACCAGAAAAGAACTCTTGTTCGTAGGACCTGAAACTGCATGTGATTCAACTCCATTTGGGACTAGGAAACAAACGCTAGCTCGCCTTACAAGCATCACACTCTGCTTTAGAGAAAAGAGCACTCTTCTACTCTACTGTGTTTCCTATAGGGCCAGAACAGTGAGCTTGCTCAGAACATAAGAACTGTGCTTCTTACACACGGGCCATATCTACTTCAACTCTGCTTAGGAAAGTGACAAGAAAAGTAGCTCCTCTTCAGTCCGATACACTGTACTTGCTGGGAACAGACGCGAGTGCTATTTGCACTGTGTATGGCAATGGGAGCGCAATAGTGACTTTCCTTACCAGAAAACAACTCTTGCTCATAGGACCAGAAACTGCATGTGATTCAACTCCATTTAGGACTGGGAAACAAACGCTAGCTCGCCTTACAAGAAACACACTCTGCTTTTGATAAAAGAGCACTCTTCTACGCTACTGTGTTTCCTATAGGGTCCGAACAGTGAGCTTGCTCAGAACAAAAGAACTGTGCTTCCTACACACACGGCCATATCTAGTTCAAATCTGCTTAGGAACCTGACAAGAACAGTAGATCCTCTTCAGTCCAATACACTGTACTTCCTGGGAACAGACGCCAGTGCTCTTTGTCCTGTGTATGGCAATGGCAGCGCAATAGTGACTCTTCTTACCAGAAAACAACTCTTGCTCGTGGACCAGAAACTGCATGTGATTCAACTCCATTTAGGACTGGGAAACAAACTCTAGCTCGCTTTACAAGAAACACACTCTGCTTTTGAGAAAAGAGCACTCTTCTACTCTACTGTGTTTCCCATAGGGCCAGAACAGTGTGCTTGCTCAGAAAAAAAGAACTGTGCTTCCTACACACGGGCCATATCTAGTTCAACTCTGCTTAGGAATCTGAGAAGAACAGTAGCACCTCTTCAGTCCAACACTGTACTTGCTGGGAACAGATGGGAGGGCTATTTGCACTGTGTATGGCAATGGGAGCACAATAGTGACTTTCCTTACCAGAAAACAACTCTTGCTCGTAGGAACACAAACTGCATGTGATTCCACTCCATTTAGGAATGGGAAACAAACGCTAGCTCTCCTTAAAGGAAACACACTCTGCTTTTAAGAAAAAAGCACTCTTCTACTCTACTGTGTTTCCTATGGGGTCCGAACAGTGAGCTTGCTCAGAAAAAAAAAACTGTGCTTCCTACACACACGGCCATATCTAGTTCAAGTCTGCTTAGGAACCTGACAAGAACAGCAGATCCTCGTCAGCCCAACACACTGTACTTGCTGCGAACAGATGCCAGTGCTATTTGTCCTATGTATGGCAATGGCAGTGCAATAGTGACTCTCTTACCATAAAACAACTCTTGCTCGTAGTACCAGAAACTGCATGGGATTCAACTCCATTTAGGACTGCGAAACAAACGCTAGCACGCCTTACAAGAAATACACTCTGCTTTAGAGAAAAGAGCACTCTTCTGCTCTACTGTGTTTCCTATGGGGTCCAAACAGTGAGCTTGGAAAGAACAAAAGAACTGTGCTTCCTACAAACACAGCCATATCTAGTTCAACTCTGCTTAGGAAACTGACAAGAACAGTAGCACCTATCCAGTCCAATACACTGTACTTGCTGGGAACAGACACGAGTGCTATTTGCACTGTGTATGGCAATGGGAGCGCAATGTGACTTTCCTTACCAGAAAAGAACTCTTGTTCTTAGGACCTGAAACTGCATGTGATTCAATTCCATTTAGGACTAGGAAACAAATGCTAGCTTGAATTACAAGAAACACACTCTGCTTTTGAGAAAAGAGCACTCTTCTACTCTACTGTGTTTCCTATAGGGCCAGAACAGTGAACTTGCTCAGAACATAAGAACTGTGCTTCCTACACACACGGGCCATATCTAGTTCAACTCTGCTTAGGAAACTGACAAGAACATTAGCTCCTCTTCAGTCCGATACACTGTACTTGCTGGGAACAGACGCGAGTGCTATTTGCATTGTGTATGGCAATGGGAGCGCAAGAGTGACTTTCCTTACCAGAAAACAATTCTTGCTCATAGGACCAGAAACTGCATGTGATTCAACTCCATTTAGGACTCGGAAACAAACGCTAGCTCGCCTTACAAGAAACACACTCTGCTTTTGAGAAAAGCGCACTCATCTACTCCTCTGTGTTTCCTATAGGGTCCGAACAGTGAGCTTGCTCAGAACAAAAGAACTGTGCTTCCTACACACACGGCCATATCTAGTTCAATTCTGCTTAGGAACCTGAAAGAACAGTAGCTCCTCTTCAGTCCAATACACTGTACTTGCTGGGAACAGACGCCAGTGCTCTTTGTCCTGTATATGGCAATTGGAGCACAATAGTGACTCTTCTTACCATAAAACAACTCTTGCTCGTAGGACCAGAAACTGCATGTGATTCAACTCCATTTAGGACTGGGAAACAAACGATAGCTCGACTTACAAGAAACACACTCTGCTTTAGAGAAAAGAGCACTCTTCTACTCTACTGTGTTTCCTATAGGGCCAGAACAGTGAGCTTGCTCAGATTAAAAAACTGTGCTTCCTACACACACGGGCCATATCTAGTTCAACTCTGCTTAGGAAACTGACAAGAACAGTAGCTCCTATTCAGTCCAATACACTCTACTTGCTGGGAACAGACGCGAGTGCTATTTGCACTGTGTACGGCAATTGGAGCACAATAGTGACTCTTCTTACCAGAAAACAACTCTTGCTCCTAGGACCAGAAACTGCATGGGATTCAACTCCATTTAAGACTGGGAAACAAATGCTAGCTCGCCTTACAAGAAACACACTCTGCTTTTGAGAAGAGAGCACTCTTCTACTCTACTGTGTTTCCTATGGGGTCCAAAGAGTGAGCTTGCTGAGAACAAAAGAACTGTGCTTCCTACACACACGGACCATATCTATTTCAACTCTGCTTAGGAACCTGACAAGAACAGTAGCTCCTCTTCAGTCCAATACACTGTACTTGCTGCGAACAGACGCGAGTTCTATTTGCAGTGTGTATGGCAATTGGAGCACAATAGTGACTCGTCTTACCAGAAATCAACTCTTGCTCGTAGGACAAAAAACAGCATGTGACTCAACTCCATTTAGGCCTGGGAAACAAACGCGAGTTCACCTTACAAGAAACACACTCTGCTTTTGAGAAAAGAGCACTCTTCTACTCAACTGTGTTTCCATTAAGACCAAAACAGTGAGCTTGCTCAGAACAAATGAACTGTGCTTCCTACACATACGGTCATATCTAGTTCAATTCTGCTTAGGAAATTGACAAGAATAGTAGATCCTCTTCAGTGCAATACACTGTACTTGCTGGGAACAGATGCCAATGCTATTTGTCCTGTGTATGGCAATGGCAGCGCAATAGTGACTATTCTTACCATAAAACAACTCTTGCTCGTAGGACCAGAAACTGCATGTGATTCAACTCCATTTATTACTGGGACACAAACCCTAGCTCGCCTTACAAGAAACACACTCTGCTTTTGAGAAAAGAGCACTCTTCTACTCAACTGTGTTTCCTATAGGACCAAAACAGTGAGCTTGCTCAGAACAAAAGAACTGTGCTTCCTACACACACGGGCCATATCTAGTTCAACTCTGCTTACAAAACTGACAAGAACAGTAGATCCTCTTCAGTCCAATACACTGTACTTGCTGGGAACAGATGCAAGTGCTATTTGACTGTGTATGGCAATGAAAGTGCAATAGTGACTCTTCTTACCAGAAAAAAACTCTTGCTCTTAGGTCCAAAAACTGCATGTGTCTCAACTCCATTTAGGACTGGGAAAGAAATGCTAGCTCGCCTTACAAGTAAAACTCTGTGCTTTTGACAAAAGAGCATTCTTCTACTATAGTGTGTTTCCTATAAGGCCAGATGAGTGAGCTTCCTCAGAACAAAAGAACTGTGCTTCCTGCACACAGGGGCCATATCTATTCAATTCTGCTTAGGATACTGACAAGAACAGTAGATCCTCTTCAGTCCAATACACTGTACATGCTGGGAACAGGCGCCAGTACTATTTGCCCTGTGTATGACAATGGGAGCACAATAGTGACTCTTCTTACCAGAAAACAACTCTTGTTCCTAGGACCAGAAACTGCATGTGACTCAACTCCATTTAGGACTGGGAAACAAACGCTAGCTCGCCTTACAAGAAAAACACTCTGCTTTTGAGAAAAGAGCACTCTTCTACTCTACTGTGTTTCCTGTAGGGCCAGAACAGTTAGCTTGCTCAGAACAAAAGAACTGTGCTTCCTACACACACGGCCATATCTAGTTCAATTCTGTTTAGGAACCTGACAAGAACAGTAGATCCCCTTCAGTCCAATACACTGTACTTGCTGGGAACAGACGCCAGTGCTATTTGTCTTGTGTATGGCAATGGCAGCGCAATAGTGACTATTCTTAGATAAAACAACTATTGCTCGTAGGACCAGAAACTGCATGTGATTCAACCCCATTTAGGACTGGGAAACAAATGCTAGCTTGCCTTACGAAAAACACACTCTGCTTTTGAGAAAAGAGCACTCTTCTACTCTATTGTGTTTCCTACGGGATCCAAACAGTGAGCTTGCTCAGAACAGAAAACTGTGCTTCCTACACACGGACCATATCTAGTTCAACTCTGCTTAGGAAACCGACAAGAACAGTAGCTCCTCTTCAGTCCGATACACTGTAATTGCTGGGAACAGACACGAGTGCTATTTGCACTGTGTATGGCAATTGGAGCGCAACAGTGACTTTCCTTACCAGAAAACAACTCTTGCTCTTAGGACCAGAAACTGCATGTGATTCAACTCCATTTATGACTGGGAAACAAATGCTAGCTCGCCTTGCAAGAAACACACCCTGCTTTTGAGAAAAGAGCACTCTTCTACTCTACTGTGTTTCTTAAGTGTTCAAAACAGTGAGCTTGCTCAGAACAAAAGAACTGAGCTTCCTACACACACGGGCCATATCTCGTTCAACTCTGCTTAGGAAACTGACAACAACAGTAGCTACTCTTCAGACCGATACACTGTACTTGCTGGGAACAGACGTGAGTGCTATTTGCTCTGTGCATGGCAATGGGAGCACAATAGTTACTCTTCTTAAAGGAAAACAACTCTTGCTTGTAGGACCAGAAACTGCGTGAGATTCAACACCATTTAGGACTGGGAAACAAACGCTAGCTCGCATTACAAGAAACACACTCTGCTTTTGAGAAAAGAGCCCTCTTATACTCTAAAGTGTTTCCTATAGGGCCAGAACAGTGAGCTTGCTCAGAAAAAAAAAACTGTGCTTCCTACACACACGGGCCATATCTAGTTCAACTCTGCTTAGGAAACTGACATAAACAGTTGCTCCTCTTCAGTCCGGTACACTGTACTAGCTGGGAACACACGCGAGTGCTATTTGCACTGTGTATGGCAATGGGAGCGCCATAGTGACTTTCCTTACCAGAAAACAACTCTTGCTCGTAGGAACAGAAACTGCATGGGATTCAACTCCATTTAGGACTGGGAAACAAATGCTAGCTCGCCTTACAAGAAACACACTCTGCTTTTGAGAAAAGAGCACTCATCTACTCTACTGTGTTTCCTATGTGGTCCAAACAGTGAGCTTGCTCAGAACAGAAAACTGTGCTTCCTACACACGGACCATATCTAGTTCAACTCTGCTTATGAAACTGACAAGAACAGTAGCTCCTCTTCAGTCCGATACACTGTACTTGCTGGGAACAGACGCGAGTGCTATTTGCACTGTGTATGGCAATTGGAGCACAATAGTGACTCTTCTTACCGGAAAACAACT
Source organism: Peromyscus eremicus (assembly GCF_949786415.1). Taxonomy (NCBI): domain Eukaryota; kingdom Metazoa; phylum Chordata; class Mammalia; order Rodentia; family Cricetidae; genus Peromyscus; species Peromyscus eremicus. Next base: position 28,943 of record NW_026736409.1, on the reverse strand, counting down.
CTTGCTCGTAGGAGCAAAAACTGCATGTGACTCAACTCCATTTAGGACTGGGAAACAAACGTGAGCTCGCCTTACAAGAAACACACTCTGCTTTTGAGAAAAGAGCACTCTTCTACTCCACTGTGTTTCCTATAGGGCCAAAACAGTGAGCTTGCTTAGAACAAAAGAACTGTGCTTCCTAAACACACGGTCATATCTAGTTCAATTCTGCTTAGGAAACTGACAAGAATAGTAGATTCTCTTCAGTCCAAAACACTGTACTTGCTGGGAACAGACCCGAGTGCTATATGCCCTGTGTATGACAATGGGAGCACAATAGTGACTCTTCTTACCAGAAAACAACTCTTGCTCCTAGGACCAGAAACTGCATGGGATTCAACTCCCTTTAAGACTGGGAAACAAATGCTAGCTCGCCTTACAAGAAACACACTCTGCTTTTGAGAAGAGAGCACTCTTCTACTCTACTGTGTTTCCTATGGGGTCCAAACAGTGAGCTTGCTCAGAACAAATGACCTGTGCTTCCTACACACACGGACCATATCTAGTTCAACTCTGCTTAGGAACCTGACAAGAACAGTAGCTCCTCTTCAGTCCAATACACTGTACTTGCTGGGAACAGACGCGAGTGCTATTTGCACTGTGTATGGCAATTGGAGCACAATAGTGTCTCGTCTTACCAGAAATCAACTCTTGCTCGTAGGACAAAAAACTGCATGTGCCTCAACTCCATTAAGGCCTGGGAAACAAACGCGAGTTCGCTTTACAAGAAACACACTCTGCTTTTGAGAAAAGAGCACTCTTCTACTCAACTGTGTTTCCATTAAGACCGAAACAGTGAGCTTGCTCAGAACAAAAGAACTGTGCTTCCTACACATACGGTCATATCTAGTTCAATTCTGCTTAGGAAATTGACAAGAATAGTAGATCCTCTTCAGTGCAATACACTGTACTTGCTGGGAACAGATGCCAGTGCTATTTGTCCTGTGTATGGCAATGGCAGCGCAATAGTGACTATTCTTACCATAAAACAACTCTTGCTCGTAGGACCAGAAACTGCATGTGATTCAACTCCATTTAGGACTGGGACACAAACCCTAGCTCGCCTTACAAGAAACACACTCTGCTTTTGAGAAAAGAGCACTGTTCTACTCTACTGTGTTTCCTATAGGGCCAGAACAGTGAGCTTGCTGATAACAAAAGAACTGTGCTTCCTACACAAACAGACCATATCTAGTTCAACTATGCTTTGGAAACTGACAAGAACAGTAGCTCCTATTCACTCCAATACACTGTACTTGCTGGGAACAGACGCGAGTGCTATTTGCACTGTGTATGGCAATGGGAGCACAATAGTGACTCTTCTTACCAGAAAACAACTCTTGCTCCTAGGACCAAAAACTGCATGTGACTCAACTCCATTTAGGACTGGGAAACAAAAGCAAGCTTGCCTTACAAGAAACACACTCTGCTTTAGAGAAAAGAGCACTCTTCTACTCTACTGTGTTTCCTATAGGGCCAGAACAGTGACCTTGCTCAGAACAAAAGAACTGTGCTTCCAACACACACGGCCATATCTAGTTCAACTCTGCTTAGGAACCTGACAAGAACAGTAGATCCTCTTCAGTCCAAAACACTGTACATGCTGGGAACAGACGCCAGCGCTATTTGCCCTGTGTATGACAATGGGAGCACAATATTGACTCTTCTTACCAGAAAACAACTCTTGCTCATAGGACCAGAAACTGCATGTGATTCAACTCCTTTTAGGAATGGGAAACAAACGATAGCTCGTTTTACAAGAAACACACTCTACTTTTGAGAAAAGAGCACTCTTCTACTCTACAGTGTTTCCTATCGGGCCAGAACAGTGAGCTTGCTCAGAACAAAAGAACTGTGCTTCCTACACACACGGACCATATCTAGTTCAACTCTGCTTAGGAAACTGACAAGAACAGTAGCTTCTATTCAGTCCAATACACTGTACTTGCGGGGAACAGACGCGAGTGCTATTTACACTGTGTATGGCAATTGGAGCGCAATAGTGACTCTTCTTACCAGAAAACAACTCTTGCTCATAGGACCAAAAACTGCATGTGATGCAACTGCATTTAGGACTGGGAAACAAACGCGAGCTCGCCTTACAAGAAACACACTCTGCTTTTAGAAAAGAGCACTCTTCTACTCAACTGTGTTTCCTATAGGACCAAAACAGTGAGCTTGCTCAGAACAAAAGAACTGTGCTTCCTACACACACGGGCCATATCTAGTTCAACTCTGCTTACAAAACTGACAAGAACAGTAGATCCTCTTCAGTCCAATACACTGTACTTGCTGGGAACAGATGCAAGTGCTATTTGCACTGTGTATGGCAATCAAAGTGCAATAGTGACTCTTCTTACCAGAAAAAAACTCTTGCTCGTAGGACCAAAATCTGCATGTGTCTCAACTCCATTTAGGACTGGGAAAGAAATGCTAGCTCGCCTTACAAGAAAAACTCTGTGCTTTTGACAAAAGAGCATTCTTCTACTATACTGTGTTTCCTATAAGTCCAGATGAGTGAGCTTCCTCAGAACAAAAGAACTGTGCTTCCTGCACACAGGGGCCATATCTATTCAATTCTGCATAGGAAACTGACAAGAACAGTAGATCCTCTTCAGTCCAATACACTGTACATGCTGGGAACAGACGACAGTACAATTTGCCCTGTGTATGACAATGGGAGCACAATAGTGACTCTTCTTACCAGAAAACAACTCTTGTTCCTAGGACCAGAAACTGCATGTGACTCAACTCCATTTAGGACTGGGAAACAAACGCTAGCTCGCCTTACAAGAAAACACTCTGCTTTTGAGAAAAGAGCACTCTTCTACTCTACTGTGTTTCCTGTAGGGCCAGAACAGTGAGCTTGCTCAGAACAAAAGAACTGTGCTTCCTACACACACGGCCATATCTAGTTCAATTCTGTTTAGGAACCTGACAAGAACAGTAGATCCCCTTCAGTCCAATACACTGTACTTGCTGGGAACAGACGCCAGTGCTATTTGTCCTGTGTAAGGCAATGGCAGCGCAATAGTGACTATTCTTACCATAAAACAACCATTTCTCGTAGGACCAGAAACTGCATGTGATTCAACTCCATTTAGGACTGGGAAACAAATGCTAGCTCGCCTTACAAGAAACACACTCTGCTTTTGAGAAAAGAGCACTCTTCAACTCTATTGTGTTTCCTACGGGTCCAAACAGTGAGCTTGCTCAGAACAGAAAACTGTGCTTTCTACACACGGACCATATCTAGTTCAACTCTTCTTAGGAAACCGACAAGAACAGTAGCTCCTCTTCAGTCCGATACACTGTACTTGCTGGGAACAGACGCGAATGCTATTTGCACTGTGTATGGCAATGGGAGCGCAATAGTGACTTTCCTTACCAGAAAACAACTCTTGCGCGTAGGACCAGAAACTGCATGTGATTCAACTCCATTTATGACTGGGAAACAAATGCTAGCTCGCCTTACAAGAAACACACCCTGCTTTTGAGAAAAGAGCACTCTTCTACTCTACTGTGTTTCCTATGTGTTCAAAACAGTGAGCTTGCTCAGAACAAAAGAACTGAGCTTCCTACACACACGGACCATATCTCGTTCAACTCTGCTTAGGAAACTGACAACAACAGTAGCTACTCTTCAGTCCGATACACTGTACTTGCTGGGAACAGACGCGAGTGCTATTTGCTCTGTGCATGGCAATGGGAGCACAATAGTGACTCTTCTTACCAGAAAACATCTCTTGCTCGTAGGACCAGAAACTACGTGAGATTCAACACCATTTAGGCCTGGGAAACAAACGCTAGCTCGCATTACAAGAAACACACTCTGCTTTTGAGAAAAGAGACCTCTTATACTCTAAAGTGTTTCCTATAGGGCCAGAACAGTGAGCTTGCTCAGAAAAAAAAAACTGTGCTTCCTACACACACGGGACATATCTAGTTCAACTCTGCTTAGGAAACTGACATAAACAGTTGCTCCTCTTCAGTCCAATACACTGTACTTGCTGGGAAAAGACGCGAGTGCTATTTGCACTGTGTATGGCAATTGGAGCACAATAGTGACTCTTCTTACCAGAAAACAACTCTTGCTCGTAGGAGCAAAAACTGCATGTGACTCAACTCCATTTAGGACTGGGAAACAAACGTGAGCTCGCCTTACAAGAAACACACCCTGCTTTTGAGAAAAGAGCACTCTTCTACTCTACTGTGTTTCCTATAGGGCCAAAACAGTGAGCTTGCTCAGAACAAAAGAACTGTGCTTCCTAAACACACGGTCATATCTAGTTCAATTCTGCTTAGGAAACTGACAAGAATAGTAGATCCTCTTCAGTCCAAAACACTGTACTTGCTGGGAACAGACGCGAGTGCTATATGCCCTGTGTATGACAATGGGAGCACAATAGTGACTCTTCTTACCAGAAAACAACTCTTGCTCCTAGGACCAGAAACTGCATGGGATTCAACTCCATTTAAGAGTGGGAAACAAATGCTAGCTCGCCTTACAAGAAAGACACTCTGCTTTTGAGAAGAGAGCACTCTTCTACTCTACTGTGTTTCCTATGGGGTCCAAAGAGTGAGCTTGCTCAGAACAAAAGAACTGTGCTTCCTACACACGGACCATATCTAGTTCAACTCTGCTTAGGAACCTGACAAGAACAGTAGCTCCTCTTCAGTCCAATACACTGTACTTGTTGGGAACAGACGCGAGTGCTATTTTCACTGTGTATGGCAATTAGAGCACAATAGTGACTCGTCTTACCAGAAAACAACTCTTGCTCGTAGGACAAAAAACTGCACGTGACTCAACTCCATTTAGGCCTGGGAAACAAACGCGAGTTCGCCTTACAAGAAACACACTCTGCTTTTGAGAAAAGAGCACTCTTCTACTCAACTGTGTTTCCATTAAGACCAAAACAGTGAGCTTGCTCAGAACAAATGAACTGTGCTTCCTACACATACGGTCATATCTAGTTCAATTCTGCTTAGGAAATTGACAAGAATAGTAGATCCTCTTCAGTGCAATACACTGTACATGCTGGGAACAGACGCCAGCGCTATTTGCCCTGTGTATGACAATGGGAGCACAATAGTGACTCTTCTTACCAGAAAACAACTCTTGCTCATAGGACCAGAAACTGCATGTGATTCCACTCCATTTAGGACTGGGAAACAAACGATAGCTCATTTTACAAGAAACACACTCTGCTTTTGAGAAAAGAGCACTCTTCTACTCTACAGTGTTTCCTATCGGGTCAGTACAGTGAGCTTGGTGAGAACAAAAGAACTGTGCTTCCTACACACACGGACCATATCTAGTTCAACTCTGCTTAGGAAACTGACAAGAACAGTAGCTCCTATTCAGTCCAATACACTGTACTTGCGGGGAACAGACGCGAGTGCTATTTGCACTGTGTATGGCAATTGGAGCGCAATAGTGACTCTTCTTACCAGAAAACAACTCTTGCTCGTAGGACCAAAAACTGCATGTTACGCAACTCCATTTAGGACTGGGAAACAAACGCGAGCTCGCCTTACAAGAAACTCACTCTGATTTTGAGAAAAGAGCACTCTGCTACTCAACTGTTTTTCCTATAGGACCAAAACAGTGAGCTTGCTCAGAACTAAAGAACTGTGCTTCCTACACACACGGTCATATCTAGTTCAATTCTGCTTAGGAAACTGACAAGAACAGTAGATCCTCTTCAGTCCAATACACTGTACTTGCTGGGAACAGACGCGAGTGCTATTTGCCCTGTGTATGACAATGGGAGCGCAATAGTGACTCTTCTTACCAGAAAACAACTCTTGCTCGTAGGACCAGAAACTGCATGTGATTCAACTCCATTTAGGACTGGGAAACAAAGGCTAGCTCGCCTTACATGAAACACACTCTGCTTTTGAGAAAAGAGCACTCTTCTACCCTACTGAGTTTCCTATGGGGTCCGAACAGTGAGCTTGCTCAGAAAAAAAGAACTGTGCTTCCTACACACACGGGCCATATCTAGTTCAACTCTGCTTAAAAAACTGACAAGAACAGTAGATCCTCTTCAGTCCAATACACTGTACTTGCTGGGAACAGATGCAAGTGCTATTTGCACTGTGTATGGCTATGAGAGTGCAATAGTGACTCTTCTTACCAGAAAAAAACTCTTGCTCATAGGACCAAAAACTGCATGTGTCTCAACTCCATTTAGGACTGGGAAAGAAATGCTAGCTCGCCTTACAAGCAAAACTCTGTGCTTTTGACAAAAGAGCATTCTTCTACTATACTGTGTTTCCTATAGGGCCGGATGAGTGAGCTTGCTCAGAACAAAAGAACTGTGCTTCCTGCACACAGGGGCCATATCTATTCAATTCTGCTTAGGAAACTGACAAGAACAGTAGATCCCCTTCAGTCCAATACACTGAACTTGCTGGGAACAGACGCCAGTGCTATTTGTCCTGTGTATGGCAATGGCAGCGCAATAGTGACTTTCCATACCATAAAACAACTCTTGCGCGTAGGACCAGAAACTGCATGTGATTCAACTCCATTTAGGACTGGGAAACAAACACTAGCTCGCCTTACAAGAAACACACCCTCCTTTTGAGAAAAGAGCACTCTTCTACTCTACTGTGTTTCCTATGTGGTCAAAACAGTGAGCTTGCTCAGAACAAAAGAACTGAGCTTCCTACACACACGGGCCATATCTCGTTCAACTCTGCTTAGGAAACTGACAACAACAGTAGCTACTCTTCAGTCCGATACACTGTACTTGCTGGGAACAGACGCGAGTGCTATTTGCTCTGTGCATTGCAATGGGAGCACAATAGTGACTCTTCTTACCAGAAAACAACTCTTGCTCGTAGGACCAGAAACTGCATGAGATTCAACTCCATTTAGGACTGGGAAACAAACGCTAGCTCGCATTACAAGAAACACACTCTGCTTTTGAGAAAAGAGCCCTCTTATTCTCTAAAGTGTTTCCTATAGGGCCAGAACAGTGAGCTTGCTCAGAAAAAAAAAACTGTGCTTCCTACACACACGGGCCATATCTAGTTCAACTCTGCTTAGGAAACTGACAAAAACAGTAGCTCCTCTTCAGTCCGGTACACTGTACTAGCTGGGAACACACGCGAGTGCTATTTGCACTGTGTATGGCAATGGGAGCGCTATAGTGACTTTCCTTAAAAGAAAACAACTCTTGCTCGTAGGAACAGAAACTGCATGGGATTCAACTCCATTTAGGACTGGGAAACAAATGCTAGCTCGCCTTACAAGAAATACACTCTGCTTTTGAGAAAAGAGCACTCATCTACTCTACTGTGTTTCCGATGGGGTCCAAACAGTGAGCTTGCTCAGAACAGAAAACTGTGCTTCCTACACACGGACCATATCTAGTTCAACTCTGCTTATGAAACTGACAAGAACAGTAGCTCCTCTTCAGTCCGATACACTGTAATTGCTGGGAACAGACGCGAGAGCTATTTCCACTGTGTATGTCAATGGGAGCGCAATGGTGACTTTCCTTACCAGAAAACAACTCTTGCTCGTAGGACCAGAAACTGCATGTGATTCAACTCCATTTAGGACTGGGAAACAAACACTAGCTCGCCTTACAAGAAACACACCCTGCTTTTGAGAAAAGAGCACTCTTCTACTCTACTGTGTTTCCTATGTGGTCAAAACAGTGAGCTTGCTCAGAACAAAAGAACTGAGCTTCCTACACACACGGGCCATATCTCGTTCAACTCTGTTTAGGAAACTGACAACAAGAGTAGCTACTCTTCAGTCCGATACACTGTACTTGCTGGGAACAGACGCGAGTGCTATTTGCACTTTGTATGGCAATGGGAGCACAATAGTGACTCTTCTTACCAGAAAACAACTCTTGCTCGTAGGACCAGAAACTGCATGAGATTCAACTCCATTTAGGACTGGGAAACAAACGCTAGCTCGCATTACAAGAAACACACTCTGCTTTTGAGAAAAGAGCCCTCTTATTCTCTAAAGTGTTTCCTATAGGGCCAGAACAGTGATCTTGCTCAGAAAAAAAAAACTGAGCTTCCTACACACACGGGCCATATCTAGTTCAACTCTGCTTAGGAAACTGACAAAAACAGTAACTCCTCTTCAGTACGATACCCTGTACTAGCTGGGAACACACGCGAGTGCTATTTGCACTGTGTATGGCAATGGGAGCGCAATAGTGACTTTTCTTACCAGAAAACAACTCTTGCTCGTAGGACCAGAAACTGCATGTGATTCAACTCCATTTAGGACTGGGAAACAAATGCTAGCTCGCCTTACATGAAACACACTCTGCTTTAGAGAAAAGAGCACTCTTCTACTCTACTGTGTTTCTTATAGGGCCAGAACAGTGAGCTTGCTCAGAACAAGAGAACTGTTCTTCCTACACACACGTGCCATATCTCGTTCAACTCTGCTTAGGAACCTGACAAGAACAGTAGATCCTCTTCAGTCCAATATACTGTACTTGGTGGGAACAGACGCCAGTGCTATTTGTCCTGTGTATGGCAATGGCAGTGCAATAGTGACTATTCTTACCATAAAACAACTCTTGCTCGTAGGACCAGAAACTGCATGTGATTCAACTCCATTTAGGACTGGGAAACAAATGCTAGTTCGCCTTACAAGAAACACACTCTGCTTTAGAGAAAAGAGCACTCCTCTACTCTACTGTGTTTCCTATGGTGTCCGAACAGTGAGCTTGCTCAGAACAAAAAAACTGTGCTTCCTACACACACGGCCATATCTAGTTCAATTCTGCTTATAAACCTGAAAAGAACAGTAGATCCTCTTCAGTCCAATACACTGTACTTGCTGGGAACAGACGCCAGTGCTAATTGTCTTTTGTATGGCAATGGCAGTGCAATAGTGACTCTTCTTACCAGAAAACAACTCTTGCTCGTAGGACCCAAAACTGCATGAGATTCAACTCATTTTGGACTGGGAAACAAATGCTAACTAGCCTTACAAGAAACACAGTCTGCTTTTGAGAAATAAGCACTCTTCTACTCTATTGTGTACCCTACGGGGTCCAAACAGTGAGCTTGCTCAGAACAGAAAACTGTGCTTCCTACACACGGACCATATCTAGTTCAACTCTGCTTAGGAAACTGACAAGAACAGTAGCTCCTCTTCAGTCTGATACACTGTAATTGCTGGGAACAGACGCGAGTGCTATTTGCAATGTATGGCAATAGGAGCGCAATAGTGACTTTCCTTACCAGAAAACAACTCTTGCTCCTAGGACCAGAAACTGCATGTGATTCAACTCCATTTAGGACTGGGAAAGAAACGCTAGCTCGCCTTACATGAAACACACTCTGCTTTTGAGAAAAGAGCACTCTTCTACTCTACTGTGTTTCCTATGGGGTCCGAACAGTGAGCTTGCTCAGAACAAAAGAACTGTGCTTCCTACACACACGGGCCATATCTAGTTCAACTCTGCTTAGGAAACTGACAAGAACATTAGCTCCTCTTCAGTCCGATACACTGTACTTGCTGGGAACAGATGGGAGTGCTATTTGCACTGTGTACGGCAATGGGAGCACAATAGTGACTTTCCTTACCAGAAAACAACTCTTGCTCGTAGGACCAGAAACTGCATGTGATTCAACTCCATTTAGGACTGGGAAAAAAAAACACTAGCTCGCCTTACAAGAAACACACTCTGCTTTTGAGAAAACAGCACTCTTCTACTCTACTGTGTTTTATATAGGGCCAGAACAGTGAGCTTGCTCAGAACAAAAGAACTGTGCTTCCTACAAACATGGCCATATGTAGTTCAATTCTGCTTAGGAACCTGACATGAAGAGTAGATCCTCTTCAGTCCAATACAGTGTACTTGCTGGGAACAGACAACAGTGCTATTTATCCTGTGTATGGCAATGGCAGCACAATAGTGACTCTTCTTACCAGAACACAACTCTTGCTCATAGGACCAGAAACTGCATGGGATTCAACTCCATTTAGGACTGGGAAACAAATGCTAGCTCGCCTTCCAAGAAACACCCTCTGCTTTTGAGAAAAGAGCACTCTTCTACTCTACTGTGTTTCCTATAGGGCCAGAACAGTGAGCTTGCTCAGAACAAAAGAACTGTGCTTACTACACACGGGCCATAACTAGTTCAACTCTGCTTAGGAAACTGACAAGAACAGTAGCTCCTCTTCAGTCCGATACACTGTACTTGCTGGGAACAGACGCGAGTGCTATTTGCACTGTGTATGGCAATGGGAGCGCAATAGTGACTTTCCTTACCAGAAAACAACTCTTGCTCGTAGGACCAGAAACTGCATGTGATTCAACTCCATTTAGGACTGGGAAAGAAATGCTAGCTCGCCTTACAAGAAACACACTCTGCTTTTGAGAAAAGAGCACTCTTCTACTCCACTGTGTTTCCTATGGGGTCCAAACAGTGAGCATGCTCAGAACAAAAGAACTGTGCTTTCTACACACACGGGCCATATCTAATTCAACTCTGCTTTAGAAACAAACAAGAACAGTAGCTCCTCTTCAGTCCAATACACTGTATTTGCGGGGAACAGACGCGAGTGCTATTTGCACTGTGTATGGCATTGGAGCACAATAGTGACTTGTCTTACCAGAAAATAACTCTTGCTCGTTGGACAAAAAACTGCATGTGACTCAACTCCATTTAGGACTGGGAAACAAACGCTAGCTCGACTTCCAAAAAACACACTCTGCTTTTGAGAAAAGAGCACTCTTCTACTCTACTGTGTTTCCTATGTGTTCCGAACAATGAGCTTGCTCAGAACAAAAAAACTGTGCTTCCTGCACACACGGCCATATCTACTTCAAGTCTGCTTAGGAACCTGACAAGAACAGTAGATCCTCTTCAGTCCAATACACTGTACTTGCTGGGAACAGACGCCAGTGCTAAATGTCCTCTGTATGTCAATGGCAGCGCAATAGTGACTTTCCTTACCAGAAAACAACTCTTGCTTGTAGGACCAGAAACTGCATGTGATTCAACTCCATTTAGGACTGGGAAAGAAACGCTAGCTCGCCTTACATGAAACACACTATGCTTTTGAGAAAAGAGCACTCTTCTACTCTACTGTGTTTCCTATGGGGTCCGAACAGTGAGCTTGCTCAGAACAAAGGAACTGTGCTTCCTACACACACGGGCCATATCTAGTTCAACTCTGCTTAGGAAACTGACAAGAACATTAGCTCCTCTTCAGTCTGATACACTGTACTTGCTGGGAACAGATGGGAGTGCTATTTGCACTGTGTATTGCAATGGGAGCACAATAGTGACTTTCCTTACCGGAAAACAACTCTTGCTCGTAGGACCAGAAACTGCATGTGATTCAACTCCATTTAGGACTGGGAAAAAAAACACTAGCTCGCCTTACAAGAAACACACTCTGCTTTTGAGAAAAGAGCACTCTTCTACTCTACTGTGTTTTATATAGGGCCAGAACAGTGAGCTTGCTCAGAAGAAAAGAACTGTGCTTCCTACAAACATGGCCATATGTAGTTCAATTCTGCTTAGGAACCTGACATGAAGAGTAGATCCTCTTCAGTCCAATACAGTGTACTTGCTAGGAACAGACAACAGTGCTATTTATCCTGTGTATGGCAATGGCAGCACAATAGTGACTCTTCTTACCAGAACACAACTCTTGCTCGTAGGACCAGAAACTGCATGGGATTCAACTCCATTTAGGACTGGGAAACAAATGCTAGCTCGCCTTCCTAGAAACACCCTCTGCTTTTGAGAAAAGAGCACTCTTCTACTCTACTGTGTTTCCTGTAGGGCCAGAACAGTGAGCTTGCTCAGAACAAAAGAACTGTGCTTCCTACACACACGGCCATATCTAGTTCAGTTCTGATTAGGAACCTGACAAGAACAGTAGATCCTCTTCAGTCCAATATACTGTACTTGGTGGGAACAGACGCCAGTGCTATTTGTCCTGTGTATGGCAATGGCAGTGCAATAGTGACTATTCTTACCATAAAACAACTCTTGCTCGTAGGACCAGAAACTGCATGTGATTCAACTCCATTTAGGACTGGGAAACAAATGCTAGTTCGCCTTACAAGAAACACACTCTGCTTTAGAGAAAAGAGCACTCCTCTACTCTACTGTGTTTCCTATGGTGTCCGAACAGTGAGCTTGCTCAGAACAAAAAAACTGTGCTTCCTACACACACGGCCATATCTAGTTCAATTCTGCTTATAAACCTGACAAGAACAGTAGATCCTCTTCAGTCCAATACACTGTACTTGCTGGGAACAGACGCCAGTGCTAATTGTCTTTTGTATGGCAATGGCAGTGCAATAGTGACTCTTCTTACCAGAAAACAACTCTTGCTTGTAGGACCCAAAACTGCATGAGATTCAACTCCATTTAGGACTGGGAAACAAATGCTAGCTAGCCTTACAAGAAACACAGTCTGCTTTTGAAAAATAAGCACTCTTCTACTCTATTGTGTTCCCTACGGGGTCCAAACAGTGAGCTTGCTCAGAACAGAAAACTGTGCTTCCTACACACGGACCATATCTAGTTCAACTCTGCTTAGGAAACTGACAAGAACAGTAGCTCCTCTTCAGTCTGATACACTGTAATTGCTGGGAACAGACGCGAGTGCTATTTGCACTGTATGGCAATAGGAGCGCAATAGTGACTTTCCTTACCAGAAAACAACTCTTGCTCGTAGGACCAGAAACTGCATGTGATTCAACTCCATTTAGGACTGGGAAAGAAACGCTAGCTCGCCTTACATGAAACACACTCTGCTTTTGAGAAAAGAGCACTCTTCTACTCTACTGTGTTTCCTATGGGGTCCGAACAGTGAGCTTGCTCAGAACAAAAGAACTGTGCTTCCTACACGCACGGGCCATATCTAGTTCAACTCTGCTTAGGAAACTGACAAGAACATTAGCTCCTCTTCAGTCCGATACACTGTACTTGCTGGGAACAGATGGGAGTGCTATTTGCACTGTGTACGGCAATGGGAGCACAATAGTGACTTTCCTTACCAGAAAACAACTCTTGCTCGTAGGACCAGAAACTGCATGTGATTCAACTCCATTTAGGACTGGGAAAAAAAAACACTAGCTCGCCTTACAAGAAACACACTCTGCTTTTGAGAAAACAGCACTCTTCTACTCTACTGTGTTTTATATAGGGCCAGAACAGTGAGCTTGCTCAGAACAAAAGAACTGTGCTTCCTACAAACATGGCCATATGTAGTTCAATTCTGCTTAGGAACCTGACATGAAGAGTAGATCCTCTTCAGTCCAATACAGTGTACTTGCTGGGAACAGACAACAGTGCTATTTATCCTGTGTATGGCAATGGCAGCACAATAGTGACTCTTCTTACCAGAACACAACTCTTGCTCATAGGACCAGAAACTGCATGGGATTCAACTCCATTTAGGACTGGGAAACAAATGCTAGCTCGCCTTCCAAGAAACACACTCTGCTTTTGAGAAAAGAGCACTCTTCTACTCTACTGTGTTTCCTATAGGGCCAGAACAGTGAGCTTGCTCAGAACAAAAGAACTGTGCTTACTACACACGGGCCATAACTAGTTCAACTCTGCTTAGGAAACTGACAAGAACAGTAGCTCCTCTTCAGTCCGATACACTGTACTTGCTGGGAACAGACGCGAGTGCTATTTGCACTGTGTATGGCAATGGGAGCGCAATAGTGACTTTCCTTACCAGAAAACAACTCTTGCTCGTAGGACCAGAAACTGCATGTGATTCAACTCCATTTAGGACTGGGAAAGAAATGCTAGCTCGCCTTACAAGAAACACACTCTGCTTTTGAGAAAAGAGCACTCTTCTACTCCACTGTGTTTCCTATGGGGTCCAAACAGTGAGCATGCTCAGAACAAAAGAACTGTGCTTTCTACACACACGGGCCATATCTAATTCAACTCTGCTTTAGAAACAAACAAGAACAGTAGATCCTCTTCAGTCCAATACACTGTATTTGCGGGGAACAGACGCGAGTGCTATTTGCACTGTGTATGGCATTGGAGCACAATAGTGACTTGTCTTACCAGAAAATAACTCTTGCTCGTTGGACAAAAAACTGCATGTGGCTCAACTCCATTTAGGACTGGGAAACAAACGCTAGCTCGACTTCCAAAAAACACACTCTGCTTTTGAGAAAAGAGCACTCTTCTACTCTACTGTGTTTCCTATGTGTTCCGAACAATGAGCTTGCTCAGAACAAAAAAACTGTGCTTCCTGCACACACGGCCATATCTACTTCAAGTCTGCTTAGGAACCTGACAAGAACAGTAGATCCTCTTCAGTCCAATACACTGTACTTGCTGGGAACAGACGCCAGTGCTAAATGTCCTCTGTATGTCAATGGCAGCGCAATAGTGACTTTCCTTACCAGAAAACAACTCTTGCTCGTAGGACCAGAAACTGCATGTGATTCAACTCCATTTAGGACTGGGAAAGAAACGCTAGCTCGCCTTACATGAAACACACTCTGCTTTTGAGAAAAGAGCACTCTTCTACTCTACTGTGTTTCCTATGGGGTCCGAACAGTGAGCTTGCTCAGAACAAAAGAACTGTGCTTCCTACACACACGGGCCATATCTAGTTCAACTCTGCTTAGGAAACTGACAAGAACATTAGCTCCTCTTCAGTCCGATACACTGTACTTGCTGGGAACAGATGGGAGTGCTATTTGCACTGTGTATGGCAATGGGAGCACAATAGTGACTTTCCTTACCAGAAAACAACTCTTGCTCGTAGGACCAGAAACTGCATGTGATTCAACTCCATTTAGGACTGGGAAAAAAAACACTAGCTCGCCTTACAAGAAACACACTCTGCTTTTGAGAAAAGAGCACTCTTCTACTCTACTGTGTTTTATATAGGGCCAGAACAGTGAGCTTGCTCAGAACAAAAGAACTGTGCTTCCTACAAACATGGCCATATGTAGTTCAATTCTGCTTAGGAACCTGACATGAAGAGTAGATCCTCTTCAGTCCAATACAGTGTACTTGCTAGGAACAGACAACAGTGCTATTTATCCTGTGTATGGCAATGGCAGCACAATAGTGACTCTTCTTACCAGAACACAACTCTTGCTCGTAGGACCAGAAACTGCATGGGATTCAACTCCATTTAGGACTGGGAAACAAATGCTAGCTCACCTTCCAAGAAACACCCTCTGCTTTTGAGAAAAGAGCACTCTTCTACTCTACTGTGTTTCCTGTAGGGCCAGAACAGTGAGCTTGCTCAGAACAAAAGAACTGTGCTTCCTACACACACGGCCATATCTAGTTCAATTCTGATTAGGAACCTGACAAGAACAGTAGATCCTCTTCAGTCCAATATACTGTACTTGGTGGGAACAGACGCCAGTGCTATTTGTCCTGTGTATGGCAATGGCAGTGCAATAGTGACTATTCTTACCATAAAACAACTCTTGCTCGTAGGACCAGAAACTGCATGTGATTCAACTCCATTTAGGACTGGGAAACAAATGCTAGTTCGCCTTACAAGAAACACACTCTGCTTTAGAGAAAAGAGCACTCCTCTACTCTACTGTGTTTCCTATGGTGTCCGAACAGTGAGCTTGCTCAGAACAAAAAAACTGTGCTTCCTACACACACGGCCATATCTAGTTCAATTCTGCTTATAAACCTGAAAAGAACAGTAGATCCTCTTCAGTCCAATACACTGTACTTGCTGGGAACAGACGCCAGTGCTAATTGTCTTTTGTATGGCAATGGCAGTGCAATAGTGACTCTTCTTACCAGAAAACAACTCTTGCTCGTAGGACCCAAAACTGCATGAGATTCAACTCATTTTGGACTGGGAAACAAATGCTAGCTAGCCTTACAAGAAACACAGTCTGCTTTTGAGAAATAAGCACTCTTCTACTCTATTGTGTACCCTACGGGGTCCAAACAGTGAGCTTGCTCAGAACAGAAAACTGTGCTTCCTACACACGGACCATATCTAGTTCAACTCTGCTTAGGAAACTGACAAGAACAGTAGCTCCTCTTCAGTCTGATACACTGTAATTGCTGGGAACAGACGCGAGTGCTATTTGCACTGTATGGCAATAGGAGCGCAATAGTGACTTTCCTTACGAGAAAACAACTCTTGCTCCTAGGACCAGAAACTGCATGTGATTCAACTCCATTTAGGACTGGGAAAGAAACGCTAGCTCGCCTTACATGAAACACACTCTGCTTTTGAGAAAAGAGCACTCTTCTACTCTACTGTGTTTCCTATGGGGTCCGAACAGTGAGCTTGCTCAGAACAAAAGAACTGTGCTTCCTACAAACACGGCCATATGTAGTTCAATTCTGCTTAGGAACCTGACATGAAGAGTAGATCCTCTTCAGTCCAATACAGTGTACTTGCTGGGAACAGACAACAGTGCTATTTATCCTGTGTATGGCAATGGCAGCACAATAGTGACTCTTCTTACCAGAACACAACTCTTGCTCATAGGACCAGAAACTGCATGGGATTCAACTCCATTTAGGACTGGAAAACAAATGCTAGCTCGCCTTCCAAGAAACACCCTCTGCTTTTGAGAAAAGAGCACTCTTCTACTCTACTGTGTTTCCTATAGGGCCAGAACAGTGAGCTTGCTCAGAACAAAAGAACTGTGCTTACTACACACGGGCCATAACTAGTTCAACTCTGCTTAGGAAACTGACAAGAACAGTAGCTCCTCTTCAGTCCGATACACTGTACTTGCTGGGAACAGACGCGAGTGCTATTTGCACTGTGTATGGCAATGGGAGCGCAATAGTGACTTTCCTTACCAGAAAACAACTCTTGCTCGTAGGACCAGAAACTGCATGTGATTCAACTCCATTTAGGACTGGGAAAGAAATGCTAGCTCGCCTTACAAGAAACACACTCTGCTTTTGAGAAAAGAGCACTCTTCTACTCCACTGTGTTTCCTATGGGGTCCAAACAGTGAGCATGCTCAGAACAAAAGAACTGTGCTTTCTACACACACGGGCCATATCTAATTCAACTCTGCTTTAGAAACAAACAAGAACAGTAGCTCCTCTTCAGTCCAATACACTGTATTTGCGGGGAACAGACGCGTGTGCTATTTGCACTGTGTATGGCATTGGAGCACAATAGTGACTTGTCTTACCAGAAAATAACTCTTGCTCGTTGGACAAAAAACTGCATGTGACTCAACTCCATTTAGGACTGGGAAACAAACGCTAGCTCGACTTCCAAAAAACACACTCTGCTTTTGAGAAAAGAGCACTCTTCTACTCTACTGTGTTTCCTATGTGTTCCGAACAATGAGCTTGCTCAGAACAAAAAAACTGTGCTTCCTGCACACACGGCCATATCAACTTCAACTCTGCTTAGGAACCTGACAAGAACAGTAGATCCTCTTCAGTCCAATACACTGTACTTCCTGGGAACAGACGCCAGTGCTAAATGTCCTCTGTATGTCAATGGCAGCGCAATAGTGACTCTTCTTACCAGAAAACAACTCTTGCTTGTAGGACCAGAAACTGCATGTGATTCAACTCCATTTAGGACTGGGAAACAAAAGCTAGCTCACCTTACAAGAAACACACTCTGCTTTAGAGAAAAGAGCACTCTTCTACTCTACTGTGTTTCCTATAGGGCCAGAACAGTGAGCTTGCTCAGAACAAAAGAACTGTGCTACCTACACACGGGCCATATCTAGTTCAACTCTGCTTAGGAAACTGACAAGAACAGTAGCTCCTCTTCAGTCTGATACACTGTACTTGCTGGGAACAGACGCGAGTGCTATTTGCACTGTGTATGTCAATGGGAGCGCAATAGTGACTTTCCTTACCAGAAAACAACTCTTGCTCGTAAGACCAGAAACTGCATGAGATTCAACTCCATTTAGGACTGGGAAACAAATGCTAGCTCGCCTTACATGAAACACACTCTGCTTTAGAGAAAAGAGCACTCTTCTACTCTACTGTGTTTCCTATAGGGCCAGAACAGTGAGCTTGCTCAGAACAAAATGACTGTGCGTCCTACACACAGGGACATATCTCGTTCAACTCTGCTTAGGAAACTGACAAGAACAGTAGCACCTCTTCAGTCCGATACACTGTACTTGCTGGGAACAGACGTGAGTGCTATTTGCACTGTGTATGGCAACGGGAGCGCAATAGTGACTTTCCTTACCAGAAAACAACTCTTGCTTGTAGGACCAGAAACTGCATGTGATTCAACTCCATTTAGGACTGGGAAAGAAACGCTAGCTCGCCTTACATGAAACACACTCTGCTTTTGAGAAAAGAGCACTCTTCTACTCTACTGTGTTTCCTATGGGGTCCGAACAGTGAGCTTGCTCAGAACAAAAGAACTGTGCTTCCTACACACACGGGCCATATCTAGTTCAACTCTGCTTAGGAAACTGACAAGAACATTAGCTCCTCTTCAGTCCGATACACTGTACTTGCTGGGAACAGATGGGAGTGCTATTTGCACTGTGTACGGCAATGGGAGCACAATAGTGACTTTCCTTACCAGAAAACAACTCTTGCTCGTAGGACAAGAAACTGCATGTGATTCAACTCCATTTAGGACTGGGAAAAAAAACACTAGCTCGCCTTACAAGAAACACACTCTGCTTTTGAGAAAAGAGCACTCTTCTACTCTACTGTGTTTCCTATAGGGCCAGAACAGAGAGCTTGCTCAGAACAAAAGAACTGTGCTTCCTACAAACACGGCCATATGTAGTTCAATTCTGCTTAGGAACCTGACATGAAGAGTAGATCCTCTTCAGTCCAATACAGTGTACTTGCTGGGAACAGACAACAGTGCTATTTATCCTGTGTATGGCAATGGCAGCACAATAGTGACTTTCCTTACTAGAAAACAACTCTTGCTCGTAGGACCAGAAACTGCATGGGATTCAACTCCATTTAGGTCTGGGAAACAAATGCTAGCTCACCTTACATGAAACACACTCTGCTTTTGGGAAAAGAGCACTCTTCTACTCTACTGTGTTTCCTATAGGGCCTGAAGAGTGAGCTTCCTCAGAACAAAAGAACTGTGCTTCCTGCACACAGGGGCCATATCTATTCAATTCTGCTTAGGAAATTGACAAGAACAGTAGATCCTCTTCAGTCCAATCCACTGTACATGTTGGGAACAGACGCCAGTACTATTTGCCCTGTGTATGACAATGGGAGCGCAATAGTGACTCTTCTTACCAGAAAACAACTCTTCTTCCTAGTACCAGAAACTGCATGTGATTCAACTCCATTTAGGACTGGGAAACAAACGCTAGCTCGCATTACAAGAAACACACTCTGCTTTTGAGAAAAGAGCCCTCTTATACTCTAAAGTGTTTCCTCTAGGGCCAGAACAGTGAGCTTGCTCAGAAAAAAAAAACTGTGCTTCCTACACACACGGGCCATATCTAGTTCAACTCTGCTTAGGGAACTGACAAAAACAGTAGCTCCTCTTCAGTCCGATACACTGTAATAGCTGGGAACACACGTGAGTGCTATTTTCACTGTGTATGGCAATGGGAGCACCATAGTGATTTTCCTTACCAGAAAAAAACTCTTGCTCGTAGGACCAGAAACTGCATGTGCTTCAACTCCATTTAGGTCTGGGAAACAAATGCTAGCTAGCCTTACATGAAACACACTCTGCTTTTGAGAAAAGAGCACTCTTCTACTCTACTGTGTTTCCTATAGGGCCAGAACAGTGAGCTTGCTCAGAACAAGAGAACTGTTCATCCTACACACACGGGCCATATCTCGGTCAACTCTGCTTAGGAAACTGACAAGAACAGTAGCTCCTCTTCAGTCTGATACACTGTACTTGCTGGGAACAGACGCGAGTGCTCTTTGCACTTTGTATGGCAATGGGAACACAATAGTGACTTTCCTTACCAGAAAACAACACTTGCTCATAGGACCAGAAACTGCATGTGATTCAACTCCATTTAGGACTGGGAAACAAACGCTAGCTCGCCTTACAAGAAACACACTCTGCTTTTGAGAAAAGAGCACTCTTCTACTCTACTGTGTTTCAATTAGGGCCAGAACAGTGAGCATGCTCAGAACAAAAGACTGTGCTTCCTACACACACGGCCATATCTACTTCAATTCTGCTTAGGAACCTGACAAGAACAGTAGATCCTCTTCAGTCCAATACACTGTACATGCTGGGAACAGACGCCAGTGCTATTTGCCCTGTGTAAAACAATGGGAGCACAATAGTGACTCTTCTTACCAGAACACAACTCTTGCTCGTAGGACCAGAAACTGCATGGGATTCAACTCCATTTAGGACTGGGAAACAAACGCTAGCTAGCCTTACAAGAAACACCCTCTGCTTTTGAGAAAAGAGCACTATTCTACTCTACTGTGTTTCTGCTGTGGTCAAAACAGTGAGCTTGCTCAGTACAAAGGAACTGTGCTTCCTACACACACGGCCATATCTAGTTCAATTCTGATTAGGAACCTGACAAGAACAGTAGATCCTCTTCAGTCCAATACACTGTACTTGCTGGGAACAGACGCCAGTGCTATTTGTCCTGTGTATGGCAATGGCAGCGCAATAGTGACTACTGTTACCATAAAAAACTCTTGCTCATAGGACCAGAAACTGCATGTGATTCAACTCCATTTAGAACTTTGAAACAAACGCTAGTTCGCCTTACAAGAAACACACTCTGCTTTAGAGAAATGAGCACTCTTCTACTCTACTGTGTTTCCTATAGAGCCAGAGCAGTGAGTTTCCTCAGAACAAAAGAACTGTGCTTCCTGCACACAGGGGCCATACCTATTCAATTCTGCTTAGGAAACTGACAAGAACAGTAGATCCTCTTCAGTCCATACACTGTACATGCTGGGAACAGATGCCAGTACTATTTGCTCTGTGTATGGCAATGAGAGCTCAATAGTGACTCTTCTTACCAGAAAACAACTCTTGCTCCTAGGACCAGAAACTGCATGTGATTCAACTCCATTTAGGACTGGGAAACAAACTCTAACTCGCCTTACAAGAAAAACACTGTGCTTTTGAGAAAAGAGCACTCTTCTACTCTACTGTTTTTTTTTTATTGGCCAGAACAGTGAGCTTGATCAGAACAAAAGAACTGTGCTTCCTTCACATGAGCCATATCTAGTTCAACTCTGCTTAGGAAACTGACAAGAACATTAGCTCCTCAACAGTCCGATACACTGTACTTGCTGGGAACGGACCGATTGCTATTTGCACTATGTATGGCAATGGGAGCGCAATAGTGACTTTCCTTACCAGAAAACAACTCTTGCTCGTAGGACCAGAAACTGCATGTGATTCAACTCCATTTAGGACTGGGAAAGAAACGCTAGCTCGCCTTACAAGAAACACACTCTGCTTTTGAGAAAAGAGCATTCTTCTACTCTACTGTGTTTCCTATGGGGTCCGAACAGTGAGCTTGCTCAGAACAAAAGAACTGTGCTTCCTACACACACGGGCCATATCTAGTTCAACTCTGCTTAGGAAACTGACAAGAACAGTAGCTCCTCTTCAGTCCAATACACTGTACTTGCTGGGAACAGATGGGAGTGCTATCTGCAATGTGTACGGCAATGGGAGCACAATAGGGACTTTCCTTACCAGAAAACAACTCTTGCTCATAGGACCAGAAACTGCATGTGATTCAACTCCATTTAGGACTGGGAAACAAAAGCTAGCTCACCTTACAAGAAACACACTCTGCTTTAGAGAAAAGAGCACTCTTCTACTCTACTGTGTTTCCTATAGGGCCAGAACAGTGAGCTTGCTCAGAACAAAAGAACTGTGCTTCCTACACACAGGGCCATATCTCGTTCAACCCTGCTTAGGAAACCGACAAGAACAGTAGCACCTCTTCAGTCCCATACACTGTACTTGCTGGGAACAGACGCGAGTGCTATTTGCACTGTGTATGGCAATGGGAGCGCAATAGTGCCTTTCCTTACCAGAAAACAACTCTTGCTCATAAGACCAGAAACTGCATGTGATTCAACTCCATTTAGGACTGGGAAACAAATGCTAGCTCGCCTTACATGAAACACACTCTGCTTTTGAGAAAAGAGCACTCTTCGACTCTACTGTGTTTCCTAAGGCGTCCGAGCAGTGAGCTTGCTCAGAACAAAAGAACTGTGCTTCCTACACACATGGACCATATCTAGTTCAACTCTGCATAGGAAACTGACAAGAACAATAGCTCCTCTTCCTTCCAATACACTGTACTTGCAGGGAACAGACGCGAGTGCTATTTGCACTGTGTATGGCAATTGGAGCACAATAGTGACTTGTCTTACCAGAAAACAACTCTTGCTCGTAGGACAAAAAACTGCATGTGACTCACCTCCATTTAGGACTAGGAAACAAACGCTAGCTCTCCATGCAAGAAACACACTCTGCTTTTGAGAAAAGAGCACTCGTCTACTCTACTGTGTTTCCTATAGAGCCAGAAGATTGAACTTGCTCAGAACATTAGAACTGTGCTTCCTACACACACGGCCATATCTAGTTCAATTCTGCTTAGGAACCTGACAAGAACAGTAGATCCTCTTCTGTACAATACACTGTACTTGCTGGGAACAGACGCCAGTGCTATTTGTCCTGTGTATGGCAATGGCAGTGCATTAGTGACTCTTCTTACCATAAAACAGCTCTTGGTCGTAGGACTAGAAACTGCATGTGATTCAACTCCATTTAGTACTGGGAAACAAACGCTAGCTCGCCTTACAAGAAACACACTCTGCTTTAGGGAAAAGAGCACTCTTCTACTCTATTGTGTTTCCTATAGGGCCAGAACAGTGAGCTTTCTCAGAACAAAAGAACTGTGCTTCCTACACACGGGCCATAACTAGTTCAACTCTGCTTAGGAAACTGACAAGAACAGTAGCTCCTCTTCTGTCCGATACACTGTACTTGCTGGGAACAGACGCCAGTGCTATTTGTCCTGTGTATGGCAATGGCAGTGCAATAGTGACTCTTCTTACCATAAAACAGCTCTTGGTCGTAGGACTAGAAACTGCATGTGATTCAACTCCATTTAGTACTGGGAAACAAACGCTAGCTCGCCTTACAAGAAACACACTCTGCTTTAGGGAAAAGAGCACTCTTCTACTCTATTGTGTTTCCTATAGGGCCAGAACAGTGAGCTTTCTCAGAACAAAAGAACTGTGCTTCCTACACACGGGCCATAACTAGTTCAACTCTCCTTAGGAAACTGACAAGAACAGTAGCTCCTCTTCTGTCCGATACACTGTACTTGCTGGGAACAGACGCGAGTTCTATTTGCACTGTGTATGGCAATGGGAGCGCAATAGTGACTTTCCTTACCAGAAAACAACTCTTGCTCGTAGGACCAGAAACTGCATGTGATTCAATTCCATTTAGGACTGGGAAACAAATGCTAGCTCGCCTTACTAGAAACACACTCTGCTTTTGAGAAAAGAGCACTCTTCTACTCTACTGTGTTTCCTATGGGGTCCGAACAGTGAGCTTGCTCAGAACAAAAGAACTGTGCTTCCTACACACACGGCCATATCTAATTCACTTCTGCTTAGGAACCTGACAAGAACAGTTGATCCTCTTCAGTCCAATACACTGTACTTGCTGGAAAAAGACGCCAGTGGTATTTGTCCTGTGTATGGCAATGGCAGCGCAATAGTGACTCTTCTTACCAGAAAACAACTCTTGCTTGTAGGACCAGAAACTGCATGTGATTCAACTCCATTTAGGACTGGGAAACAAAAGCTAGCTCACCTTACAAGAAACACACTCTGCTTTAGATAAAAGAGCACTCTTCTACTCTAGTGTGTTTCCTATAGGGCCAGAACAGTGAGCTTGCTCAGAACAAAAGAACTGTGCTTCCTACACACGGGCCATATCTAGGTCAACTCTGCTTAGGAAACTGACAAGAACAGTAGCTCCTCTTCAGTCCGATACACTGTACTTGCTGGGAATAGACGCGAGTGCTATTTGCACTGTGTATGTCAATGGGAGCGCAATAGTGACTTTCCTTACCAGAAAACAACTCTTGCTTGTAAGACCAGAAACTGCATGAGATTCAACTCCATTTAGGACTGGGAAACAAATGCTAGCTCGCCTTACATGAAACACACTCTGCTTTTGAGAAAAGAGCACTCTTCTACTCTACTGTGTTTCCTATGGGGTCCGAACAGTGAGCTTGCTCAGAACAAAAGAACTGTGCTTCCTACATATACGGCCATATCTAGTTCAACTCTGCTTAGGAAACTGACAAGAACAATAGCTCCTCTTCCTTCCAATACACTGTACTTGCAGGGAACAGACGCGAGTGCTATTTGCACTTTGTATGGCAATTGGAGCACAATAGTGACTTGTCTTACCAGAAAACAACTCTTGCTCGTAGGACAAAAAACTGCATGTGACTCAACTCCATTTAGGACTAGGAAACAAACGCTAGCTCGAATTCCAAGAAACACACTCTGCTTTTGAGAAAAGAGCACTCTTCTACTCTACTGTGTTTCCTATAGAGCCAGAAGAGTGAACTTGCTCAGAACATTAGAACTGTGCTTCCTACACACACGGCCATACCTAGTTCAATTCTGCTTAGGAACCTGACAAGAACAGTAGATCCTCTTCTGTACAATACACTGTACTTGCTGGGAACAGACTCCAGTGCTATTTGTCCTGTGTATGGCAATGGCAGCGCAATAGTGACTCTTCTTACCATAAAACAACCCTTGCTCGTAGGACTAGAAACTGCATGTGATTCAACTCCATTTAGGACTGGGAAACAAACGCTAGCTCGACTTACAAGAAACACACTCTGCTTTAGGGAAAAGAGCACTCATCTACTCTATTGTGTTTCCTATAGGGCCAGAACAGTGAGCGTGCTCAGAACAAAAGAACTGTGCTTCCTACACAGGGGCCATAACTAGTTCAACTCTGCTTAGGAAACTGACAAGAGCAGTAGCTCCTCTTCAGTCCGATACACTGTACTTGCTGGGAAAAGACGCGAGTGCTATTTGCACTGTGTATGGCAATGGAAGCACAATAGTGACTTACCTTACCAGAAAACAACTCTTGCTCGTAGGACCAGAAACTGCATGTGATTCAACTCCATTTAGGACTGGGAAACAAACGGTAGCTCACCTTACATGAAACACACTCTGCTTTTGAGAAAAAAGCACTCTTCTTCTCTACTGTGTTTCCTATGGGGTCCGAACAGTGAGCTTGCTCAGAACAAAAGAACTGTGCTTTCTACACACATGGGCCATATCTAGTTCAACTCTGCTTAGGAAACAAACAAGAACAGTAGCTCGTCTTCTGTCCGATACACTGTACTTGCAGTGAACAGACGCGAGTGCTATTTGCACTGTGTATGGCATTGGAGCACAATAGTGACTCGTCTTACGAGAAAAAAACTCTTGCTCGTAGGACAAAAAACTGCATGAGATTCAACTCCATTTAGGACTGGGAAACAAACGCGAGCTCGCCTTACAAGAAACACACTCTGCTTTTGAGAAAAGAGCACTCTTCTACTCTACTGCGTTTCTTATGTTGTCCGAACAGTGAGCTTGCTCAGAACAAAAAAACTGTGCTTCCTACACACACGGCCATATCTACTTCAAGTCTGCTTAGGAACCTGACAAGAACAGTAGATCCTCTTCAGTCCAATACACTGTACTTGCTGGGAACAGACGCCAGTGCTAAATGTCCTCTGTATGTCAATGGCAGCGCAATAGTGACTCTTCTTACCAGAAAACCACTCTTGCTTGTAGGACCAGAAACTGCATGTGATTCAACTCCATTTAGGACTGGGAAACAAAAGCTAGCTCACCTTACAAGAAACACAATCTGCTTTTGAGAAAAGAGCACTCTTCTACTCTACTGTGTTTCCTATAGGGCCAGAACAGTGAGCTTGCTCAGAACATAAGAACGGTGCTTCCTACACACGGGCCATATCTAGTTGAACTCTGCTTAGGAAACTGACAAGAACAGTAGCTCCTCTTCAGTCCGATACACTGTACTTGCTGGGAACAGACGCGAGAGCTATTTGCACTATGTATGGCAAGGGGAGCACAATAGTGAATTTCCTTACCAGAAAACAACTCTTGCTCTTAGGACCAGAAACTGCATGTGATTCAACTCCATTTAGGACTGGGAAACAAATGCTAGCTCGCCTTAGAAGAACACACTCTGTTTTGAGAAAAGAGCACTCTTCTACTCTACTGTGTTTCCTATAGGGCCAGAACAGTGAGCTTGCTCAGAACAAAAGAACTGTGCTTCCTACACACATGGGCCATATCTAGTTCAACTCTGCATAGGAAACTGACAAGAACAATAGCTCCTCTTCCTTCCAATACACTGTACTTGCAGGGAACAGACGCGAGTGCTATTTGCACTGTGTATGGCAATTGGAGCTCAATAGTGACTTGTCTTACCAGAAAACAACTCTTGCTCGTAGGACAAAAAACTGCATGTGACTCAACTCCATTTGGGACTAGGAAACAAACGCTAGCTCTCCATGCAAGAAACACACTCTGCTTTTGAGAAAAGAGCACTCGTCTACTCTACTGTGTTTCCTATAGAGCCAGAAGATTGAACTTGCTCAGAACATTAGAACTGTGCTTCCTACACACACGGCCATATCTAGTTCAATTCTGCTTAGGAACCTGACAAGAACAGTAGATCCTCTTCTGTCCGATACACTGTACTTGCTGGGAACAGACGCCAGTGCTATTTGTCCTGTGTATGGCAATGGCAGTGCAATAGTGACTCTTCTTACCATAAAACAGCTCTTGGTCGTAGGACTAGAAACTGCATGTGATTCAACTCCATTTAGTACTGGGAAACAAACGCTAGCTCGCCTTACAAGAAACACACTCTGCTTTAGGGAAAAGAGCACTCTTCTACTCTATTGTGTTTCCTATAGGGCCAGAACAGTGAGCTTTCTCAGAACAAAAGAACTGTGCTTCCTACACACGGGCCATAACTAGTTCAACTCTCCTTAGGAAACTGACAAGAACAGTAGCTCCTCTTCTGTCCGATACACTGTACTTGCTGGGAACAGACGCGAGTTCTATTTGCACTGTGTATGGCAATGGGAGCGCAATAGTGACTTTCCTTACCAGAAAACAACTCTTGCTCGTAGGACCAGAAACTGCATGTGATTCAATTCCATTTAGGACTTGGAAACAAATGCTAGCTCGCCTTACAAGAAACACACTCTGCTTTTGAGAAAAGAGCACTCTTCTACTCTACTGTGTTTCCTATGGGGTCCGAACAGTGAGCTTGCTCAGAACAAAAGAACTGTGCTTTCTACACACATGGGCCATATCTAGTTCAACTCTGCTTAGGAAACAAACAAGAACAGTAGCTCCTCTTCAGTCCGATACACTGTACTTGCGGGGAACAGACGCGAGTGCTATTTGCACTGTGTATGGCATTGGAGCACAATAGTGACTCATCTTACCAGAAAACAACTCTTGCTCGTAGGACAAAAAACTGCATGTGACTAAACTCCATTTAGGACTGGGAAACAAACGCTAGCTCGACTTACAAGAAACACACTCTGCTTTTGAGAAAAGAGCACTCTTCTACTCTACTGTGTTTCCTATGGGGTCCGAACAGTGAGCTTGCTCAGAACAAAAGAACTGTGCTTCCTACACACACGGCCATATCTAGTTCACTTCTGCTTAGGAACCTGACAAGAACAGTTGATCCTCTTCAGTCCAATACACTGTACTTGCTGGAAAAAGACGCCAGTGGTATTTGTCCTGTGTATGGCAATGGCAGCGCAATAGTGACTCTTCTTACCAGAAAACAACTCTTGCTTGTAGGACCAGAAACTGCATGTGATTCAACTCTATTTAGGACTGGGAAACAAAAGCTAGCTCACCTTACAAGAAACACACTCTGCTTTAGATAAAAGAGCACTCTTCTACTCTAGTGTGTTTCCTATAGGGCCAGAACAGTGAGCTTGCTCAGAACAAAAGAACTGTGCTTCCTACACACGGGCCATATCTAGGTCAACTCTGCTTAGGAAACTGACAAGAACAGTAGCTCCTCTTCAGTCCGATACACTGTACTTGCTGGGAATAGACGCGAGTGCTATTTGCACTGTGTATGTCAATGGGAGCGCAATAGTGACTTTCCTTACCAGAAAACAACTCTTGCTTGTAAGACCAGAAACTGCATGAGATTCAACTCCATTTAGGACTGGGAAACAAATGCTAGCTCGCCTTACATGAAACACACTCTGCTTTTGAGAAAAGAGCACTCTTCTACTCTACTGTGTTTCCTATTGGGTCCGAACAGTGAGCTTGCTCAGAACTAAAGAACTGTGCTTCCTACATATACGGCCATATCTAGTTCAACTCTGCTTAGGAAACTGACAAGAACAATAGCTCCTCTTCCTTCCAATACACTGTACTTGCAGGAAACAGACGCGAGTGCTATTTGCACTTTGTATGGCAATTGGAGCACAATAGTGACTTGTCTTACCAGAAAACAACTCTTGCTCGTAGGACAAAAAACTGCATGTGACTCAACTCCATTTAGGACTAGGAAACAAACGCTAGCTCGAATTCCAAGAAACACACTCTGCTTTTGAGAAAAGAGCACTCTTCTACTCTACTGTGTTTCCTATAGAGCCAGAAGAGTGAACTTGCTCAGAACATTAGAACTGTGCTTCCTACACACACGGCCATACCTAGTTCAATTCTGCTTAGGAACCTGACAAGAACAGTAGATCCTCTTCTGTACAATACACTGTACTTGCTGGGAACAGACTCCAGTGCTATTTGTCCTGTGTATGGCAATGGCAGCGCAATAGTGACTCTTCTTACCATAAAACAACCCTTGCTCGTAGGACTAGAAACTGCATGTGATTCAACTCCATTTAGGACTGGGAAAC
>NW_026736408.1:0-71181 GCF_949786415.1 Peromyscus eremicus | reverse complement strand
ATGCAGTTTCTGGTCCTGAGAGCAAGAGTTGTTTTCTGGTAAGAAGAGTCACTATTGCACTCCCATTGCTGTACACAGTGCAAATAGCACTCGCGTCTGTTCCCAGCAAGTACAGTGTATTGGACTGAAGAGGAGCTACTGTTCTACTCAGTTTCCTAAGCAGATTTGAACTAGATATGGCCCGTGTGTGTCAGAAGCACAGTTCTTTTGTTCTGAGCAAGCTCACTGTTCGGACCCCATAGGACACATAGTAGAGAAGAAGAGTGCTATTTTCTCAAAAGCAGAGTGTGTTTCTTGCAACACGAGCTAGCTTTTGTTTCCCAGTCCTAAATGAAGTTGAATCACATGCAGTTTCTGGTCCTACGAGTAGAGTTGTTTTTTGGTAAGAAGAGTCACTATTGCGCTCCCATTGCCATACACAGTACAAATAGCACTTGCGTCTGTTCCAATCAAGTACAGTGCATTGGACTGAAGAGGAGCTACTGTTCTTGTCTGTTTCCTAAGCAGAGTTGAACTAGATATGGCCCGTGTGTGTAGGAAGCACAGTTCTTTTGTTCTGAGCAAGCTCACTCTTCTGGCCCTATAGGAAACACAGTAGAGGAGAAGAGTGCTATTTTCTCAAAAGCAGAGTGTGTTTCTTGTAAGGCGAGCTAGCGTTTATTTCCCAGTCGTAAATGGAGTTCAATAACATGCAGTTTTGGATCCTCCGAGCAAGAGTTGTTTTCTGGTAAGGGAAGTCACTATTGCGCTCCCATTGCATTACACAGTGCAAATAGCACTCGCGTCTGTTCCCAGCAAGTACAGTGTATTGGACTGAAGAAGAGCTACTGTTCTTGTCAGTTTTCTATGCAGAGTTGAACGAGATATGGCCCGTGTGTTTATGAAGCACATTATTTTGTTCTGAGCAAGCTCACTGTTCTGGCCCTATAGGAAACACAGTAGAGTAGAAGAGTGTTCTTTTCTCAAAAGCAGAGTGTGTTCCTTGTAAGGCAAGCTAGCGTTTGTTTCCCAGTCCTAAAAGGAGTTGAGTCCCATGCAGTTTGTGGCCCTAGGAGCAAGAGTTGTTTTGTGGTAACAAGAGTCACTTTTGTGCTCCCATTGTCATACACCGTGCAAATAGCACTGGCGTCTTTTCCCAGCAAGTACAGTGTATTGGACTGAAGGGGATCTACTGTTCTTGTCAGTTTCCTAAGCAGAATTGAACTAGATATGGCCCGTGTGTGTAGGAAGCACAGTTCTTTTGTTCTGAGCAAGCTCACTGTTCGGACCCCATAGGAAACACAGTAGAGTAGAAGTGTGCCCTTTTCTCAAAAGCAGAGCTTGTTTCGTGTAAGGCAGTATAGCATTTGTTTCCCAGTCCTAAGTGGAGTTGAATCACATGCAGTTTCTTGTCCTAAGAGCCAGAATTGTTTTCTGGTAAGAAGAGTCACTATTGCGCTCCCATTGCTGTACACAGTGCTAATAGCACTCGCGTCTGTTCCCAGCAAGTACAGTGTATTGGACTGAAGAGGAGCTACGGTTCTTGTCAGTTTCCTAAGCAGAGTTGAACTAGATATCCCCCGTGTGTGCAGGAAGCACAGTTCTTTTGTTCTGAGAAAGCTCACTGTTCTGGCCCTATAGGAAACACAGTAGAGTAGAAGATTGCTCTTTTCTCAAAAGCAGACTGTGTTTCTTGTAAGGTGAGCTGGTGTTTGTTTCCCAGTCGTAAATGGAGTTGAATCACATGCAGTTTCTCGTCATATGAGCAAGAGTTGTTTTCTGGTAAGAAGAGTCACTATTGTGCTCCCATTGCTGAACACAGTGCAAATAGCACTTGTGTCTGTTCCCAGCATGTACAGTGTATTGGACTGAAGAAGATCTTCTGTTCTTGTCAGTTTACTAAACAGAATTGAACTAGATATGGCCGTGTGTGTAGGAAGCACAGTTCTTTTGTTCTGAGCAACCTCACTGTTCTGCCGCTGTAGGAAACACAGTAGAGTAGAAGACTGCTCTTTTCTCAAAAGCAGAGTGTGATTCTTGTAAGGCAAGCTAGCGTTTGTTTCCCAGTCCTAAATGGAGTTGAATCAAATGCAGTTTTTGGTCCTACGAGCAAGAGTTGTTTTCTGGTAAGGAAAGTGACTATTGCGCTCCCTTTGCCATACACAGTGCAAATAGCACTCGCGTCTGTTCCCAGCAAGTACAGTGTATTGGACTGAAGAGGATCTACTGTTCTTGTCAGTTTCTGACGCAGAGTTGAACTAGATATGGCCCATGTGTGTAGGAAGCACAGTTCTTTTGTTCTGAGCATGCTCACTGTTCTGGCCACATAGGAAACAGCTAGCTCGCCTTACAAGAAACACACTCTGCTTTTGAGAAAAGAACAGTCTTCTACTCTACTGTGTTTCCTATAGGGCAAGAACAGTGAGTTTGCTCAGAACAAAAGAACTGTGCTTCCTGCACACGGGGGATATCTAGTTCAACTCTGCTTAGGAAACTGACAAGAACAGTAGCTCTGCTTCAGTCCAATACACTGTACTTGTTGGGAACAGACGCAAGTGCTATTTGCACTGTGTATGGCAATGGGAGCACAAAAGTGACTTTCCTTACCAGAAAACAACTCTTGCTCATAGGACCAAAAACTGCATGTGATTCAACTCCATTTAGGACTGGGAAACAAACGCTAGCTCACCTTACAAGAAACACACTCTGCTTTTGAGAAAAGAGGACTCTTCTACTCTATTGTGTTTCCTATAGGTCCAGAACAGTGAGTTTGCTCAGAAAAAAAAGAACTGTGCTTCCTACAAATACAGCCTTATCTAGTTCAATTCTGCTTAGGAATGTGACCAGAACAGTAGGTCCTCTTCAGTCCAATACACTGTACATGCTGAGAACAGATGCCAGTGCTATTTGCCCTGTGTATGACAATGGGAGCGCAATAGTGACTCTTCTTACCAGAAAAAAACTCTTCCTCGTAGGACAAGAAACTGCATGTGATTCAACTCCATTTAGACTGGGAAACAAATGGTAGCTCACCTTACAAGAAACGCAGTCTGCTTTGGAGAAAAGAGCACTCTTCTACTCTACTGTGTTTCCTATGGAATCCGAACAGTGAGCTTGCTCAGAATAAAAGAAATGTGCTTCCTACACACACGGGCCATATCTAGTTAAACTCTGCTTAGGAAACTGACAAGAACAGTAGCTCCGCTTCAGTCCAATACACTGTGCTTGCTGGGAACAGACGCGAATGCTATTTGCACTGTGTATGGCAATGGGAGCACAATAGTGACTCTTCTTACCAAAAAAAAACTCTTGCTCGTAGGACAAGAAACTGCATGTGATTCAACTCCATTTAGGGTTGGGAAACAAACGCTAGCTCGCCTTACAAGAAACACAGTCTGCTTTTGAGAAAAGAGCACTCTTCTACTCTACTGTGTATCCTATGGGATCCGAACAGTGAGCTTGCTCAGAACAAAAGAACTGTGCTTCCTACACACACGGCCATATCTAGTTCAATTCTGCTTAGGAAACTGACAAGAACAGTAGATCCTCTTCAGTCCAATACACTGTACATGCTGTGAACAGACGCCAGTGCTATTTGCCTTGTGTATGACAATGGGAGCGCAATAGTGACTCTTCTTACCAGAAAACAACTCTTGCTCGTAGGACAAGAAACTGCATGGGATTCAACTCCATTTAGGACTTCGAAACAAACGCTAGCTCGCCTTACAAGAAACACACTCTGCTTTTGAGAAAAGAGCACTCTTCTACTCTACTGTGTATCCTATGGGATCTGAACAGTGAGCTTGCTCAGAACAAAAGAACTGTGCTTCCTACACACACGGGCCATATCTAGTTCAACTCTACTTAGGAAACTGACAAGAACAGTAGCTCCTCTTCAGTCCATACACTGTACTTGCTTGGAACAGACGTGAGTGCTATTTGCACTGTGTATGGCAATGGGAGTGCAATAGTGACTTTCCTTACCAGAAAACAACTCTTGCTCGTAGGACCAAAAACAGGATGTGATTCAACTCCATTTAAAACAGGGAAACAAACGCTAGCTTGCCATACAAGAAACACATTCTGCTTTTGAGAAAGAGCACTCTTCTACTCTACTGTGTTTCCTAGGGGGTCCGAACAGTGAGCTTTCTCAGAACAAAAGAACTGTGCTTCCTACACACACGGGCCATATATAGTTCAACTCTGCTTAGGAAACTGACAAGAAAGGTAGATCCTCTTCAGTCCAATACACTGTACTTTCTGGGATTAGACGCCAGTGTTATTGGCCTTGTGTATGACAATGGGAGCACAATAGTGACTCTTCTTACCAGAAAACAATTCTTGCTGGTAGGACCAGAAACTGCATGTATTTCAACTCCATTTAGGACTGCGAAACAAACGCTAGCTCAACTTACAAGAAACACACTCTGCTTTTGAGAAAAGAGCACTCTTCTACTCTACTGTGTTTCCTATAGGGCCAGAACAGTGAGTTTGCTCAGAACAAAAGAACTGTGCTTCCTACAAATACGGCCATATCTAGTTCAATTCTGCTTAGGATACTGACAAGAACAGTAGATCCTCTTCAGTCCAATACACTGTACTTGCTGGGAACATACGCAAGTGCTATTTGCAATGTGTATGGCAATGGGAGCGCAATAGTGACTCTTCTTACCAGAAAACAACTCTTGCTCGTATGACCAGAAACTGCATGTGATTCATCTCCATTTAGGATTGGGAAACAAATGCTAGCTCGAATTACAAGTAACACACTCTGCTTTTGAGAAAAGACCCCTCTTCTCTACTGTGTTTCCTATGGGGTCCGAACAGTGAGCTTGCTCAGAACAAAAGAACTGTGCTTCCTACACACACGGGACATATCTAGTTCAACTCTGCTTAGGAAACTGACAAGAACTGTAGCTCCTCTTCAGTCCAATACACTGTACTTGCTGGGTACAGACGCGAGTGCTATTTGCACTGTGTATAGCAATAGGAGCGCAATAGTGACTCTTCTTTTCAGAAAACAACTCTTGCTCATAGGACCAGAAACTGCATGGGATTCAACTCCATTTCTGATTGGGAAACAAATGCTAGCTCTCCTTACAAGAAACACACTCTGCTTTTGAAAAAACAGGACTCTTCTACTTTACTGTGTTTCCTATGGGGTCCGAAGAGTGAGCTTGCTCAGAACAAAAGAACTGTGATTCCTACACACACGGCCATATCTAGTTCAACTCTGCTTAGGAAACTGACAAGAACGGTAGCTCCTCTTCAGTCCAATACACTGTACTTGCTGGGAACACACGCCAGTGCTATTTGCACTGTGTATGGCGGTGGGAGAGTAATAGTTACTTTCCTTATCAGAAAACAACTCTTGCTCGTAGGACAAGAAACTGCATGGGATTCAACTCCATTTAGGACTGGGAAACAAACACTAGCTCGCCTTACAAGAAACACACTCTGCTTTTGAGAAAAGAGCACTCTTCTACTCTACTGTGTATCCTATGCGATCCGAACAGTGAGCTTGCTCAGAACAAAAGAACTGTGCTTCCTACACACGGGCCATATCTAGTTCAACTCTACTTAGGAAACTGACAAGAACAGTAGCTCCTCTTCAGTCCATACACTGTACTTGCTTGGAACAGACGTGAGTGCTATTTGCACTGTGTATGGCAATGGGGGTGCAATAGTGACTTTCCTTACCAGAAAACAACTCTTGCTCGTAGGACCAAAAACAAGATGTGATTCAACTCCATTTAGGACAGGGAAACAAAAACTAGCTTGCCTTACAAGAAACACATTCTGCTTTTGAGAAAAGAGCACGCTTCTACTCTACTGTGTTTCCTATGGGGTCAGAACAGTGAGCTTGCTCAGAACAAAAAAACTGTGCTTCCTACACACACGGGCCATAAATAGTTCAACTCTGCTTAGGAAACTGACAAGAGAGGTAGATCCTCTACAGTCCAATACACTGTACTTGCTGGGATAGACGCCAGTGCTATTTGCCTTGTGTATGACAATGGGAGCACAATAGTGACTCTTCTTAACAGAAAACAACTCTTGCTGCTAGGACCAGAAACTGCATGTGATTCAACTCCATTTAGGACTTGGAAACAAACGCTAGCTCAACTTACAAGGAACACACTCTGCTTTTGAGAAAAGAGCACTCTTCTTCTCTACTGTGTTTCCTATAGGGCCAGAACAGTGAGTTTGCTCAGAACAAAAGATCTGTGCTTCGTACAAATACGGCCATATCTAGTTCAATTCTGCTTAGGAAACTGACAAGAACAGTAGCTCCGCTTCAGTCCAATTCACTGTACTTGCTGGGATAGACGCCAGTGCTATTTGCACTGTGTATGGCAATGGGAGCACAATAGTGACTTTCCTTACCAGAAAACAACTCTTGCTCGTAGGATCAAAAACTGCATGTAATTCAACTCCATTTAGGACTGGGAAACAAACGCTAGCTCACCTTACAAGAAACACACTCTGCTTTTGAGAAAAGAGGACTCTTCTACTCTACTGTGTTTCCTATAGGGCCAGAACAGTGAGTTTGCTAAGAAAAAAAGAACTGTGCTTCCAACAAATACCGCCTTATCTAGTTCAATTCTGCTTAGGAAAGTGACAAGAACAGTAGGTCCTCTTCAGTCCAATAAACTGTACATGCTGGGAACAGACGCCAGTGCTATTTGCCCTGTGAATGACAATGGGAGCGCAATAGTGACTCTTCTTAACAGAAAACAACTCTTGCTCGTAGGACAGGAAACTGCATGTGATTCAACTCCATTTAGGACTGGGAAACAAATGCTAGCTCGCCTTACAAGAAACACACTCTGCTTTGGAGAAAAGAGCACTCTTCTTCTCTACTGTGTATCCTATGGAATCCGAAAAGTGAGCTTGCTCAGAATAAAAGAACTGTGCTTCCTATACACATGGGCCATAACTAGTTCAACTCTGCTTAGGAAACTGACAAGAACAGTAGCTCCACTTCAGTCTAATACACTGTACATTCTGGGAACAGACGCGAGTGCTATTTGCACTGTGTATGGCAATGGGAGCACAATTTTGACTCTTCTTACCAGAAAACAACTCTTGCTCGTAGGACCAGAAACTGCATGTGATTCAACTCCATTTAGGACTGGGAAACAAACGCTAGCTCGCCTTACAAGAAACACACTCTGCTTTTGAGAAAAGAGCACTCTTCTACTCTAATGTCTTTCCTATAAGGCCAGAACAGTGAGCATTCTCAGAACAAAAGAACTGTGCTTCCTACACACATGGGCCATATCTAGTTCAACTCTGCTTAGGAAACTGACAAGAACAGTAGCTCCGCTTTAGTCCAATACACTGTACTTGCTGGGAACAGACGCGAAAGATATTTGCACTGTGTATGTCAATGGGAGCGCAATAGTGACTTTCCTTACCAGAAAACAACTCTTGCTCGTAGGACAAGAAACTGCATGTGATTCAACTCCATTTAGGACTGGGAAACAAACGCTAGCTCGCCTTACAAGAAACACACTCTGCTTTTGACAAAAGAGCACTCTTCTACTCTACTGAGTTTCTTATGGGGTCCCAACAGTGACCTTGCTCAGAACAAAAGAACTGTGCTTCCTACACACAGGGGCCATATCTAGTTCAACTATGCTTAGGAAACTGACATGAACAGTAGATCCGCTTCAGTCCAATACACTGTAGTTGCTGGGAACAGACGCCAGTGCTATTTGCCCTGTGTATGACAATGGGAGCGCAATAGTGACTCTTCTTACCAGAAAACAACTCTTGCTTTTAGGACAAGAAACTGCATGTGATTCCACTCCATTTAGGACTGGGAAACAAACACTAGCTCGCCTTACAAGAAACACACTCTGCTTTTGAGAAAAGAGCAGTCTTCTCCTCTACTGTGTTTCCTAAGGGGTCCGAACAGTGAGCTTGCTCAGAACAAAAGAACTGTGCTTCCTACAAACACGGGCCATATCTAGTTCAACTCTGCTTAGGAAACTGACAAGAACAGTAGCTCCTCTTCAGTCCAATACACTGTACTTCCTGGGAACAGACGCGAGTGCTATTTGCACTGTGTATGCCAATGGGAGCACAACAGTTACTTTCCTTACCAGAAAACAACTCTTGCTAGTAGGACCAAAAACTGCATGGGATTCAACTCCATTTAGGACTGGGAAACAAACGCTAGCTCGCCTTACAAGAAACACACTCTGCTTTTGAGAAATGATCACTCTTCTACTCTACTGTGTTTCCTATAGGGCCAAAACAGTTAGCTTGCTCAGAACAAAAGAACTGTGCTTCCTACACACACGGGCCATATCTAGTTCAATTATGCTTAGGACACTGACAAGAACAGTAGATCCTCTTCAGTCCAATACACTGTACTTGCTGGGAATAGATGCCAGTGCTATTTGCCCTGTTTATGACAATGGGAGCGCAATAGTGACTTTCCTTACCAGAAAACAACTCTTGCTCATAGGACCAGAAACTGCTTGTGATTCAACTCCATTTAGGACTGGGAAACAAACGCTAGCTCGCCTTACAAGAAACACACTCTGCTTTTGAGAAAAGAGCACTCTTCTACTCTAATGTCTTTCCTATAAGGCCAGAACAGAGAGCATTCTCAGAACCAAAGCACTGTGCTTCCTACACACATGGGCCATATCTAGTTCAACTCTGCTTAGGAAACTGACAAGAACAGTAGCTCCGCTTTAGTCCAATACACTGTACTTGCTGGGAACAGACGCGAATGATATTTGCACTGTGTATGTCAATGGGAGCGCTACAGTGACTTTCCTTACCAGAAAACAACTCTTGCTCGTAGGACCAGAAACTGCATGGGATTCAACTCCATTTAGGACTGGGAAACAAACGCTAGCTCGCCTTACAAGAAACACACTCTGCTTTTGACAAAAGAGCACTCTTCTACTCTACTGAGTTTCCTATGGGGTCCGAACAGTGAGCTTGATCAGAACAAAAGAACTGTGCTTCCTACAAAAACGGGCCATATCTAGATCAACTCTGCTTAGGAAACTGACAAAAACAGTTTCTCCTCTTCAGTCCAACTCACTGTACTTGCTGGGAACAGACCCGATGCTATTTGCACTGTGTATGCGAATGGGAGCGCAATAGTGACTTTCCTTACCAGAAAACAACTCTTGCTCATAGGACCAAAAACTGCATGTGATTCAACTCCATTTAGGACTGGGAAACAAACGCTAGCTCACCTTACAAGAAACACACTCTACTTTTGAGAAAAGAGCACTCTTCTACTCTACTGTGTTTCCAATGGGGTCCGAACAGTGAGCTTGCTCAGAACAAAAGAACTGTGCTTCCTCCACACAGGGGCTATATCTAGTTCAACTATGCTTAGGAAACTGACATGAAGAGTAGCTCCGCTTCAGTCCAATACACTGTACTTGCTGGGAACAGACGCCAGTGCTATTTGCCCTGTGTATGACAATGGGAGCGCAATAGTGATTCTTCTTACCAGAAAACAACTCTTGCTCGTAAGACCAGAAACTGCATGTGATTCAACTCCATTTAGGAATGGGAAACAAACGCTAGCTCGCCTTGCAAGAAACACACTCTGCTTTTGAGAAAAGAGCACTCTTCTACTCGACTGTGTTTCTTATGGGGTCCGAACAGTGAGCTTGCTCAGAACAAAAGAACTGTGATTCCTACACACACGGGACATATCTACTTCAACTCTGCTTTGGAAACTGACAAGAACAGTAGCTCCTCTTCAGTCCAATACACTGTACTCGCTGGGAACAGACGCAAGTGCTATTTGCACTGTGTATGGCAATGGGAGCGCAATAGTGACTCTTCTTACCAGAAAACAACTCTTGCTCGTAGGACCAGAAACTGCATGTGATTCATCTCCATTTAGGATTGGGAAACAAATGCTAGCTCGCCTTACAAGAAACACTCTCTGCTTTTGAGAAAAGACCCCTCTTCTCTACTGTGTTTCCTATGGGGTCCGAACAGTGAGCTTGCTCAGAACAAAAGAACTGTGCTTCCTACACACACGGGACATATCTAGTTCAACTCTGCTTAGGAAACTGACAAGAACTGTAGCTCCTCTTCAGTCCAATACACTGTACTTGCTGGGTACAGACGCGAGTGCTATTTGCACTGTGTATGGCAATAGGAGCGCAATAGTGACTCTTCTTTTCAGAAAACAACTCTTGCTCATAGGACCAGAAACTGCATGGGATTCAACTCCATTTCTGATTGGGAAACAAATGCTAGCTCTCCTTACAAGAAACACACTCTGCTTTTGAAAAAACAGGACTCTTCTACTTTACTGTGTTTCCTATGGGGTCCGAAGAGTGAGCTTGCTCAGAACAAAAGAACTGTGATTCCTACACACACGGCCATATCTAGTTCAACTCTGCTTAGGAAACTGACAAGAACGGTAGCTCCTCTTCAGTCCAATACACTGTACTTGCTGGGAACACACGCCAGTGCTATTTGCACTGTGTATGGCGGTGGGAGAGCAATAGTTACTTTCCTTACCAGAAAAAAACTCTTGCTCATAGGACGAAAAACTGCATGTGATTCAACTACATTTAGGACTGGGAAACAAACGCTAGCTTGCCTTACAAGAAACACTCTCTGCTTTTGAGACAAGAGCACTCTTCTATTCTATTGTGTTTCCTATAGGGCCAGAACATTGAGCTTGCTGAGAAAAAAAGAACTGTGCTTCCTACACACACGGCCATATCTAGTTCAATTCTGCTTAGGAAACTGACAAGAACAGTAGATCCTCTTCAGTCCAATACACTGTACATGCTGTGAACAGACGCCAGTGCAATTTGCCCTGTGTATGACAATGGGAGCACAATAGTGACTCTTCTTACCAGAAAACAACTCTTGCTCGTAGGACAAGAAACTGCATGGGATTCAACTCCATTTAGGACTGGGAAACAAATGCTAGCTCGCCTTACAAGAAACACACTCTGCTTTTGAGAAAAGAGCACTCTTCTACTCTACTGTGTATCCTATGGGATCTGAACAGTGAGCTTGCTCAGAACAAAAGAACTATGCTTCCTACACAAAGGGGCTATGTCTAGTTCAACTCTACTTAGGAAACTGACTAGAACAGTAGCTCCTCTTCAGTCCATACACTGTACTTGCTTGGAACAGAAGTGAGTGCTATTTGCACTGTGTATGGCAATGGGAGTGCAATAGTGACTTTCCTTACCACAAAACAACTGTTGCTCGTAGGAACAAAAACAGGATGTGATTCATCTCCATTTAGGACAGGGAAACAAATGCTAGCTTGCCATACAAGAAACACACTCTGCTTTTGAGAAAAGAGCACTCTTCTACTCTACTGTGTTTCCTATGGGGTCCGAACAGTGACCTTGCTCAGAACAAATGAACTGTGCTTCCTACCTACACGGGCCTTATATAGTTCAACTCTGCTTAGGATACTGACAAGAAAGGTAGATCCTCTTCAGTCCAATACACTGTACTTGCTGGTATTAGACGCCAGTGCTATTTGCCTTGTGTATGACAATGGGAGCACAACAGTGGCTCTTCTTACCAGAAAACAACTCTTGCTGGTAGGACCAGAAACTGCATGTGATTCAACTCCATTTAGGACTTGGAAACAAACGCTAGCTCAACTTACAAGAAACACACTCTGCTTTTGAGAAAAGAGCACTGTTCTACTCTACTGTGTTTCCTATAGGGCCAGAACAGTGAGTTTGGTCAGAACAAAAGAACTGTGCTTCCTTAAATACGGCCATATCTAGTTCTATTCTGCCTAGCAAACTGACAAGAACGGTAGATCCTCTTCAGTCCAATACACTGTACTTGCTGTGAACAGACGCGAGTGCTATTTGCACTGTGTATGGCAATGGGAAAGCAATATTTACTTTCCTTACCAGAAAACAACTCTTGCTCGTAGG
The DNA here is from genome assembly GCF_949786415.1 of Peromyscus eremicus. Classification (NCBI taxonomy): domain Eukaryota; kingdom Metazoa; phylum Chordata; class Mammalia; order Rodentia; family Cricetidae; genus Peromyscus; species Peromyscus eremicus. The sequence goes on along the minus strand of NW_026736408.1, from coordinate 59,281 downwards.
ACCAAAAACTGCATGTGGTTCAACTCCATTTAGGACTGGGAAACAAACGCTAGCTTGCCTTACAAGAAACACACTCCGCATTTGAGAAAAGAGCACTCTTCTACTCTAATGTGTTTGCTATAGGGCCAGAACAGTGAGCTTGCTCAGAAAAAAATAACTGTGCTTCCTACACAAACGGCCATATCTAGTTCAATTCTGCTTAGGAAACTGACAAGAACAGTAGCTCCTCTTCAGTCCAATATACTGTACATGCTGGGAAAAGACGCCAGTGCTATTTGCCCTGTGTATGACAATGGGAGCACAATAGTGACTCTTCTTACCAGAAAACAACTCATACTCATAGGACAAGAAACTGCATGTGATTCATCTCCATTTAGGATTGGGAAACAAATGCTAGCTCGCCTTACAAGAAACACACTCTGCTTTTGAGAAAAGAGCACTCGTCTACTCTACTGTGTTTCCTATGGGGTGCAAACAGTGAGCTTGCTCAGAACAAAAAAAATTGTGCTTCCTACACACACGGCCATATCTAGTTCAAGTCTGCTTAGGAACCTGACAAGAACAGTAGCTCCTCTTCAGTCCAATACACTGTATTTGTTGGCAACAGACGCCAGTGCTATTTGTCCTGTGTATGGCAATGGAAGCGCAATAGTGACTTTCCTTACCAGAAAACAACTCTTGCCCATAGTACCAGAAACTGCATGGGATTCAACTCCATTTAGGACTGGGAAACAAATGCTAGCTCGCCTTACAAGAAACACACTCTGCTTTGGAGAAAAGAGCACTCTTCTTCTCTACTGTGTATCGTATGGAATCCGAACAGTGAGCTTGTTCAGAATAAAAGAACTGTGCTTCCTATACACATGGGCCATATCTAGTTCAACTCTGCTTAGGAAACTGACAAGAACAGTAGCTCCGCTTCAGTCCAATACACTGTACTTGCTGGGAACAGACGCGAGTGCTATTTGCACTGTGTATGGCAATGGGAGCACAATAGTGACTCTTTTTACCAGAAAACAACTCTTGCTCGTAGGACAAGAAACTGCATGTGATTCAACTCCATTTAGGACTGGGTAACAAACGCTAGCTCGCCTTACAAGGAACACACTCTGCTTTTGAGAAAAGAGCACTCTTCTACTCTACTGTGTATCCTATGGGATCCGAACAGTGAGCTTGCTCAGAACAAACGAACTGTGCTTCCTATACACATGGGCCATATCTAGTTCAACTCTGCTTAGGAAACTGACAAGAACAGTAGCTCCTCTTCAGTCCAATACACTGTACTTGCTGGGAACCGACACGAGTGCTATTTGCACTGTGTATGGCAATGGGAGCACAATAGTGACTTTCCTTACCAGAAAACAACTCTTGCTCGTAGGACCAAAAACTGCATGTAATTCAACTCCATTTAGGACTGGGAAACAAACGCTAGCTCACCTTACAAGAAACACACTCTGCTTTTGAGAAAAGAGGACTCTTCTACTCTACTGTGTTTCCTATAGGGCCAGAACAGTGAGTTTGCTCAGAAAAAATGAACTGTGCTTCCTACAAATACCGCCTTATCTAGTTCAATTCTGCTTAGGAAAGTGACAAGAACAGTAGGTCCTCTTCAGTCCAATACACTGTACATGCTGGGAACAGACGCCAGAGCTATTTGCCCTGTGTATGACAATGGGAGCTCAATAGTGACTCTTCTTACCAGAAAACAACTCTTGCTCGTAGGACAAGAAACTGCATGTGATTCAACTCCATTTAGGACTGGGAAACAAATGCTAGCTCGCCTTACAAGAAACACACTCTGCTTTTGAGAAAAGAGCACTCTTCTACTCTACTGTGTTTCCTCTAGGGCCAGAACAGTGAGTTTGCTCAGAACAAAAGAACTGTGCTTCCTACAAATACGGCCATATCTAGTTCAATTCTGCTTAGGAAACTGAGAAGAACAGTAGCTCCGCTTTAGTCCAATACACTATACTTGCTGGGAACAGACGCGAATGATATTTGCACTGTGTATGTCAATGGGAGAGCAATAGTGACTTTCCTTACCAGAAAACAACTCTTGCTCGTAGGACCAGAAACTGCATGTGATTCAACTCCATTTAGGACTGGGAAACAAACGCTAGCTCGCCTTACAAGAAACACACTCTGCTTTTGAGAAATGATCACTCTTCTACTCTACTGTGTTTCCTATAAGGCCAAAACAGTTCGCTTGCTCAGAACCAAAGAACTGTGCTTCCTACAAACACGGACCATATCTAGTTCAATTATGCTTAGGAAACTGACAAGAACAGTAGATCCTCTTCAGTCCAATACACTGTACTTGCTGGGAATAGATGCCAGTGCTATTTGCCCTGTTTATGAAAAAGGGAGCGCAATAGTGACTCTTCTTACCAGAAAACAACTCTTGCTCGGAGGACCAGAAACTGCATGTGATTCAACTCCATTTAGGACTGGAAAACAAACGCTAGCTCGCCTTACGAGAAACACACTCTGCTTTTGAGAAAAGAGCACTCTTCTACTCTAATGTCTTTCCTATAAGGCCAGAACAGTGAGCATTCTCAGAACAAAAGAACTGTGCTTCCTACACACATGGGTCATATCTAGTTCAACTCTGCTTAGGAAACTGACAAGAACAGTAGCTCCGCTTTAGTCCAATACACTGTACTTGCTGGGAACAGACGCGAATGATATTTGCACTGTGTATGTTAATGGGAGCGCAATAGTGACTTTCCTTACCAGAAAACAACTCTTGCTCGTAGGACAAGAAACTGCATGTGATTCAACTCCATTTAGGACTGGGAAACAAACACTAGCTCGCCTTACAAGAAACACACTCTGCTTTTGACAAAAGAGCACTCTTCTACTCTACTGAGTTTCCTATGGGGTCCGAACAGTGACCTTGCTCAGAACAAAAGAACTGTGCTTCCTACACACAGGGGCCATATCTAGTTCAACTATGCTTAGGAAACTGACATGAACAGTAGCTCTGCTTCAGTCCAATACACTGTAGTTGCTGGGAACAGACGCCAGTGCTATTTGCCCTGTGTATGACAATGGGAGCGCAATAGTGACTCTTCTTACCAGAAAACAACTCTTGCTTTTAGGACAAGAAACTGCATGTGATTCCACTCCATTTAGGACTGGGAAACAAACACTAGCTCGCCTTACAAGAAACACACTCTGCTTTTGAGAAAAGAGCAGTCTTCTCCTCTACTGTGTTTCCTATGGGGTCCGAACAGTGAGCTTGCTCAGAACAAAAGAACTGTGCTTCCTACAAACACGGGCCATATCTAGTTCAACTCTGCTTAGGAAACTGACAAGAACAGTAGCTCCTCTTCAGTCCAATACACTGTACTTCCTGGGAACAGACGCGAGTGCTATTTGCACTGTGTATGCCAATGGGAGCACAACAGTTACTTTCCTTACCAGAAAACAACTCTTGCTCGTAGGACCAAAAACTGCATGGGATTCAACTCCATTTAGGACTGGGAAACAAACGCTAGCTCGCCTTACAAGAAACACACTCTGCTTTTGAGAAATGATCACTCTTCTACTCTACTGTGTTTCCTATAGGGCCAAAACAGTTAGCTTGCTCAGAACAAAAGAACTGTGCTTCCTACACACACGGGCCATATCTAGTTCAATTATGCTTAGGAAACTGACAAGAACAGTAGATCCTCTTCAGTCCAATACACTGTACTTGCTGGGAATAGATGCCAGTGCTATTTGCCCTGTTTATGACAATGGGAGCGCAATAGAGACTCTTCTTACCAGAAAACAACTCTTGCTCGTAGGACCAGAAACTGCATGTGATTCAACTCCATTTAGGACTGGGAAACAAACGCTAGCTCTCCTTACAAGAAACACACTCTGCTTTTGAGAAAAGAGCACTCTTTTACTCTACTGTGTATCCTATGGGGACCGAACAGTGAGCTTGCTCAGAACAACAGAACTGTGCTTCCTCCACACACGGGCCATATCTAGTTCAACTCTGCTTAGGAAACTGACAAGAACAGTAGCTCCGCTTCAGTCCAATACACTGTGCTTGCTGGGAACAGACGCGAGTGCTATTTGCTCTGTGTATGGCAATGGGAGCACAATAGTGACTCTTCTTACCAAAAAACAACTCTTGCTCGTAGGACAAGAAACTGCATGTGATTCAACTCCATTTAGGGTTGGGAAACAAACGCTAGCTCGCCTTACAAGAAACACAGTCTGCTTTTGAGAAAAGAGCACTCTTCTACTCTACTGTGTATCCTATGGGATCCGAACAGTGAGCTTGCTCAGAACAAAAGAACTTTGCTTCCTACACACACGGCCATATCTAGTTCAATTCTGCTTAGGAAACTGACAAGAACAGTAGATCCTCTTCAGTCCAATACACTGTACATGCTGTGAACAGACGCCAGTGCTATTTGCCTTGTGTGTGACAATGGGAGCGCAATAGTGACTCTTCTTACCAGAAAACAACTCTTGCTCGTAGGACAAGAAACTGCATGGGATTCAACTCCATTTAGGACTGGGAAACAAACGCTAGCTCGCCTTACAAGAAACACACTCTGCTTTTGAGAAAAGAGCACTCTTCTACTCTACTGTGTATCCTATGGGATCTGAACAGTGAGCTTGCTCAGAACAAAAGAACTGTGCTTCCTACACACACGGGCCATATCTAGTTCAACTCTACTTAGGAAACTGACAAGAACAGTAGCTCCTCTTCAGTCCATACACTGTACTTGCTTGGAACAGACGTGAGTGCTATTTGCACTGTGTATGGCAATGGGAGTGCAATAGTGACTTTCCTTACCAGAAAACAACTCTTGCTCGTAGGACCAAAAACAGGATGTGATTCAACTCCATTTAAAACAGGGAAACAAACGCTAGCTTGCCATACAAGAAACACATTCTGCTTTTGAGAAAGAGCACTCTTCTACTCTACTGTGTTTCCTAGGGGGTCCGAACAGTGAGCTTTCTCAGAACAAAAGAACTGTGCTTCCTACACACACGGGCCATATATAGTTCAACTCTGCTTAGGAAACTGACAAAAAAGGTAGATCCTCTTCAGTCCAATACACTGTACTTGCTGGGATTAGACGCCAGTGCTATTTGCCTTGTGTATGACAATGGGAGCACAATAGTGACTCTTCTTACCAGAAAAAAACTCTTGCTGGTAAGACCAGAAACTGCATGTATTTCAACTCCATTTAGGACTGCGAAACAAATGCTAGCTCAACTTACAAGAAACACACTCTGCTTTTGAGAAAAGAGCACTCTTCTACTCTACTGTGTTTCCTATAGGGCCAGAACAGTGAGTTTGCTCAGAACAAAAGAACTGTGCTTCCTACAAATACGGCCATATCTAGTTCAATTCTGCTTAGGATACTGACAAGAACAGTAGATCCTCTTCAGTCCAATACACTGTACTTGCTGGGAACATACGCAAGTGCTATTTGCAATGTGTATGGCAATGGGAGCGCAATAGTGACTCTTCTTACCAGAAAACAACTCTTGCTCATATGACCAGAAACTGCATGTGATTCATCTCCATTTAAGATTGGGAAACAAATGCTAGCTCGCCTTACAAGAAACATACTCTGCTTTTGAGAAAAGACCCCTCTTCTCTACTGTGTTTCCTATGGGGTCCGAACAGTGAGCTTGCTCAGAACAAAAGAACTGTGCTTCCTACACACACGGGACATATCTAGTTCAACTCTGCTTATGAAACTGACAAGAACTGTAGCTCCTCTTCAGTCCAATACACTGTATTTGCTGGGAACAGACGCGAGTGCAATTTGCACAGTGTATGGCAATGGGAGCACAATAGTGACTTTCCTTAACAGAAAACAACTCTTGCTCGTAGGACCAAAAATTGGATGTAATTCAACTCCATTTAGGAATGGGAAACAAACGCTAGCTCGCCTTACAAGAAAGACACTCTGATTTTGAGAAAAGAGCAGTCTTCTACTCTACTGTGTTTCCTATGGGGTCCGAACAGTGAGCTTGCTCAGGACAAAAGCACTGTGCTTCCTACAAACACGGGCCATATCTAGTTCAACTCTGCTTAAGAAACTGACAAGAACATTAGCTCTGCTTCAGTCCAATTCACTGTACTTGCTGGGAACAGACACGAGTGCTATTTGCACTGTGTATGGCAATGGAGCGCAATAATGACTTTCCTTACCAGAAAACAACTTTTGCTCGTAGGACCAAAAACTGCATGTGATTCAACTTCATTTAGGACTCGGAAACAAACGCTAGCTCACCTTACAGGAAACACACTCTGCTTTTGAGAAAAGAGCACTCTTCTACTCTACTGTGTTTCCTATATGGCCAGAACAGTGAGTTTGCTCAGAACAAAAGCACTGTGCTTCCTACAAACACGGGCCATATCTAGTTCAACTCTGCTTAGGAAACTGACAAGAACATTAGCTCTGCTTCAGTCCAATTCACTGTACTTGCTGGGAACAGACACGAGTGCTATTTGCACTGTGTATGGCAATGGAGCGCAATAATGACTTTCCTTACCAGAAAACAACTCTTGCTCGTAGGACCAAAAACTGCATGTGATTCAACATCATTTAGGACTCGGAAACAAACGCTAGCTCACCTTACAGGAAAAACACTCTGCTTTTGAGAAAAGAGCACTCTTCTATGCTACTGTGTTTCCTATATGGCCAGAACAGTGAGTTTGCTCAGAACAAAAGAACTGTGCTTCCTACAAATACGGACATATCTAGTTCAATTCTGCTTAGGAAACTGACAAGAACAGTAGATCCTCTTCAGTCCAATACACTGTACATGCTGGGAACAGACGCAAGTGCTATTTGCCCTGTGTATGACAATGGGAGCGCAATAGTGACTCTTCTTACCAGAAAACAACTCTTGCTCATAGGACAAGAAACTGCATGTGATTCAACTCGATTTAGGACTGGGAAACAAACGCTAGCTCGCCTTACAAGAAACACACTCTGCTTTTGAGAAAAGAGCACTCTTCTACTCTACTGTGTATCCTATGGGATCCGAACAGTGAGCTTGCTCAGAACAAAAGAACTGTGCTTCCTACACACACGGGCCATATCTAGTTCAACTCTACTTAGGAAACTGACAAGAACAGTAGCTCCTCTTCAGTCCAATACACTGTACTTGCTTGGAACAGACGTGAGTGCTATTTGCACTGTGTCTGGCAATGGGAGTGCAATAGTGACTTTCCTTACCAGAAAACAACTCTTGCTCGTAAGACCAAAAACAGGATGTGATTCAACTCCATTTAGGACAGGGAAACAAATGCTAGCTTGCCTTACAAGAAACACACTCTGCTTTTGAGAAAAGAGCACTCTTCTACTCTACTGTGTTTCCTATGAGGTCCGAACAGTGAGCTTGCTCAGAACAAAAGAACTGTGCTTCCTACATACACGGGCTATATCTAGTTCAACTCTGGTTAGGAAACTGACAAGAACATTAGCTCCTTTTAGTCCAATTCACTGTACTTGCTGGGAACAGACACGAGTGCTATTTGCACTGTGTATGGCAATGGGAGCGCAATAGTGACTTTCCTTACCAGAAAACAACTCTTGCTCGTAGGACAAGAAACTGCATGTGATTCAACTCCATTTACGACTGGGAAACAAACGCTAGCTCGCCTTACAAGAAACACACTCTGCTTTTGAGAAAAGTGCACTCTTCTACTGGACTGTGTTTCCTATGGGGTCCGAACAGTGAGCTTGCTCAGAACAAAAGAACTGTTATTCCTACACACACGGGCCATATCTAGTTCAACTCTGCTTAGGAAACTGACATGAACAGTAGCTCCTCTTCAGTCCAATACACTGTACATGCTGGGAACAGACGCCAGTGCTATTTGCCCTAGTATCACAATGGGAGCACAATAGTGACTCTTCTTACCAGAAAACAACTCTTGCTCGTAGGACCAGTAACTGCATGTGATTCATCTCCATTAAGATTGGGAAACAAACGCTAGCTCGCCTTACAAGAAACACACTCTGCTTTTGAGAAAAGAGCACTCTTCTACTCTACTGTGTTTCCTATAGGGCCAGAACAGTGAGCATTCTCAGAACAAAAGAACTGTGCTTCCTACACACACGGGACATATCTAGTTCAACTCGGCTTAGGAAACTGACAAGAACAGTAGCTATGCTTCAGTCTAATACACTGTACTGCTGGGAACAGACACGAGTGCTATTTTCACTGTGTATGGCAATGGGAGCGCAATAGTGACTTTCCTTACCAGAAAACAACTCTTGCTCGTAGGACCAAAAACTGCATGTGATTCAACTCCATTTAGGACTTGGAAACAAACGCTAGATTGACTTACAAGAAACACACTCTGCTTTTGAGAAAGGAGCACTCTTCTACTCTAATGTCTTTCCTATAAGGCTGGAACAGTGAGCAATCTCAGAACAAAAGAACTGTGCTTCCTACACACAACGGCCATATCTAGTTCAACTCTGCTTAGGAAACTGTGAAGAACAGTAGATGCTCTTCAGTCCAATACACTGCACTTGCTGGGAACAGACGCCAGTGCTATTTGCCCTGTGTATGAAAATGGGAGTGCAATAGTGACTCTTCTTACCAGAAAACAACTCTTGCTCGTGGGACCAGAAACTGCATGTGATTCATCTCCATTTAGGATTGGGAAACAAACGCTAGCTCACCTTACAAGAAACACACTCTGCTTTTGAAAAAAGAGCACTCTTCTACTCTACTGTGTTTCCTACGGTGTCCGAACAGTGAGCTTGCTCAGAACAAAAGAACTGTGCTTCCTACACACACGGGCCATATCTAGTTCAACTCTGCTTAGGAAACTGACAAGAACAGTCGCTCCCCTTTAGTCCAATACACTGTACTTCCTGAGAACAGACGCGAGTGCTATTTGCACTGTGTATGACAAGGGGAACGCAATAGTGACTCTTCTTACCAGAAAACAACTCTTGCTCGTAGGACAAGAAACTGCATGTGATTCAACTCCATTTAGGACTGGGAAACAATCGCTAGCTCGCCTTACAAAAAACACACTCTGCTTTTGAGAAAAGAGCACTCTTCTACTCTACTGTGTTTCCTATAGGGCCAGAACAGTGAGCTTGCTCAGAACAAAAGAACTGCGCTTCATACAAATACGGCCATATCTAGTTCAATTCTGCTTAGGAAACTGAAAAGAACAGTAGATCCTCTTCAGAACAATACACTGTACATGCTGGAAACAGACGCCAGTGCTATTTGCCCTTTGTATGACAATGGGAACGCAATAGTGACTCTTCTTACCAGAAAACTACTCTTGCTCGTAGGACAAGAAACTGCATGTGATTCAACTCCATTAAGACTGGGAAACAAATGCTAGCTCGCTTTACAAGAAACACACTCTGCTTTTGAGAAAAGAGCACTCTTCTACTCTACTGTGTTTCCTATAGTGCCCGAAAAGTGAGCATTCTCAGAACAAAAGAACTGTGCTTCCTACACACACGGGCCATATCTAGTTCAACTCTGCTTAGGAAACTAACATGAACAGTAGCTCCTCTTCAGTCCAATACACTGTACATGCTGGGAACAGACGCCAGTGCTATTTGCCCTAGTATCACAATGGGAGCGCAATTGTGACTCTTCTTCCCAGAAAACAACTCTAGCTCGTAGGACCAGAAACTGCATGTGATTCATCTCCATTTATATTGGGAAACAAACGCTAGCTCGCATTACAATAAACACACTCTGCTTTTGAGAAAAGAGCACTCTTCTACTCTACTCTGTTTCCTACATGGCCAGAATAGTTAGTTTGCTCAGAACAAAAGAACTGTGCTTCCTACAAATACAGCCATATCTAGTTCAATTCTGCTTAGGAAACTGACAAGAACAGTAGATCCTCTTCAGTCCAATACACTGTACATGCTGGGAACAGACGCCAGTGCTATTTGCCCTGTGTATGACAATGGGAGCGCAATAGTGACTCTTCTTACCAGAAAACAACTCTTGCTCGTAGGACAAGAAACTGCATGTGATTCAACTCCATTTAGGACTGGGAAACAAAAGCTCACTCGCCTTACAAGAAACACACTCTGCTTTTGAGAAAAGAGCACTCTTCTACTCTACTGTCTTTCCTATGGGGTCCCAACAGTGAGCTTGCTCAGAAAAAAGAACTGTGCTTCCTACACACACGGGCCATATCTAGTTCAACTCTGCTTAGGAAACTGACAAGAACAGTAGCTCCTCTTCAGTGCAACACACTGTTCTTGCTGGGAACAGACGCGAGTGCTATTTGCACTGTGTATGGCATTGGGACCACAATAGTGACTTTCCTTACCAGAAAACAACTCTTGCTCGTAGGACCAAAAACTGGATGTGACTCAATTCCATTTAGGAATGGGAAACAAACTCTAGCTTGCCTTACAAGAAACACACTCTGCTTTTGAGAAAAGAGCACTATTCTACTCTACTGTGTTTCCTATGGTGTCCGAACAGTGAGCTTGCTCAAAACAAAAGAACTGTGCTTCCTACACACAGGAGCCATAACTAGTTCAACTCTGCTTAGGAAACTGACATGAACAGTAGCTCCTCTTCAGTCCAATACACTGTACATGCTGGGACAGACGCCAGTGCTATTTGCACTGTGTATGGCAATGGGAGCACAATAGTGACTCTTCTTCCCAGAAAACAATTCTTGCTCATAGGACCAAAAACTGCATGTGATTCAACTCCATTTAGGACTGGGAAACAAACACTAGCTCGCCTTACAAGAAACACACTCTGCTTTTGAGAAAAGAGCACTCTTCTACTCTACTGTGTTTCCTATGGTGCCCGAAAAGTGAGCATTCTCAGAACAAAAGAACTGTGCTTCCTACACACACGGGCCATATCTAGTTCAACTCTGCTTAGGAAACTGACATGAACAGTAGCTCCTCTTCAGTCCAATACACTGTACATGCTGGGAACAGACACCAGTGCTATTTGCCCTAGTATCACAATGGGAGCGCAATTGTGGCTCTTCTTCCCAGAAAACAACTCTAGCTCGTAGGACCAGAAACTGCATGTGATTCATCTCCATTTATATTGGGAAACAAACGCTAGCTCGCATTACAAGAAACACACTCTGCTTTTGAGAAAAGAGCACTCTTCTACTCTACTGTGTTTCCTACATGGCCAGAATAGTTAGTTTGCTCAGAACAAAAGAACTGTGCTTCCTACAAATACAGCCATATCTAGTTCAATTCTGCTTAGGAAACTGACAAGAACAGTAGATCCTCTTCAGTCCAATACACTGTACATGCTGGGAACAGACGCCAGTGCTATTTGCCCTGTGTATGACAATGGGAGCGCAATAGTGACTCTTCTTACCAGAAAACAACTCTTGCTCGTAGGACAAGAAACTGCATGTGATTCAACTCCATTTATGACTGGGAAACAAACGCTCACTCGCCTTACAAGAAACACACTCTGCTTTTGAGAAAAGAGCACTCTTCTACTCTACTGTCTTTCCTATGGGGTCCCAACAGTGAGCTTGCTCAGAAAAAAAGAACTGTGCTTCCTACACACACGGGCCATATCTAGTTCAACTCTGCTTTGGAAACTGACAAGAACAGTAGCTCCTCTTCAGTGCAACACACTGTTCTTGCTGGGAACAGACGCGAGTGCTATTTGTACTGTGCATGGCATTGGGACCACAATAGTGACTTTCCTTACCAGAAAACAACTCTTGCTCGTAGGACCAAAAACTGGATGTGACTCAACTCCATTTAGGAATGGGAAACAAACTCTAGCTTGCCTTACAAGAAACACACTCTGCTTTTGAGAAAAGAGCACTATTCTACTCTACTGTGTTTCCTATGGTGTCCGAACAGTGAGCTTGCTCAAAACAAAAGAACTGTGCTTCCTACACACAGGGGCCATAACTAGTTCAACTCTGCTTAGGAAACTGACATGAACAGTAGCTCCTCTTCAGTCCAATACACTGTACATGCTGGGAACAGACGCCAGTGCTATTTGCACTGTGTATGGCAATGGGAGCACAATAGTGACTCTTCTTCCCAGAAAACAATTCTTGCTCATAGGAACAGAAACTGCATGTGATTCAACTCCATTTAGAAGTGGGAAACAAACGCTAGCTCGCATTACAAGAAACACACACTGCTTTTGAGAAAAGAGCACTCTTCTACTCTACTGTGTTTCCTATGGGGTCCAAAGAGTGAGCTTGCTCAGAACAAAGAACTGTGCTTCCTACACACATGGGAAATATCTAGTTCAACTCTGCTTAGGAAACTGACAAGAAAGGTAGATCCTCTTCAGTCCAATACACTGTACTTGCTGGGATTAGACGCCAGTGCTATTTGCCTTGTGTATGACAATGGGAGCACAATAGTGTCTCTTCTTACCAGAAAAGAACTCTTGCTGGTAGGACCAGAAACTGCATGTGATTCAACTCCATTTAGGACTGGGAAACAAACGCTAGCTCGACTTACAAGAAGCACACTCTGCTTTTGAGAAAAGAGCAGTCTTCTACTATAATGTGCTTCCTATAGGGCCAGAACAGTGAGCATTCGCAGAACAAAAGAACTGTGCTTCCTACACACACGGTCCTTATCTAGTTCAACTCTGCTTAGGAAACTGACAAGAACAGTAGATACTCTTCAGTCCGATACACTGTACATGCTGGGAACAGATGCCAGTGCTATTTTCCCTGTGTATGAAAATGGGAGCACAATAGTGACACTTCTTACCAGAACAAAACTTTTGCTCGTAGGACCAGAAACTGCATGTGATTCAACTCCATTTAGGATTGGGAAACAAACCCTAGCTCGCCTTACAAGAAACATACTCTGCCTTTGAGAAAAGAGCACTCTTCTACTCTACTGTGTTTCCTATGGTGTCCGAACAGTGAGCTTGCTCAGAACAAAAGAACTGTGCTTCCTACAAACACGGGCCATATCTAGTTCAACTCTGCTTAGGAAACTGACAAGAACATTAGCTCTGCTTCAGTCCAATTCACTGTACTTGCTGGGAACAGACACGAGTGCTATTTGCACTGTGTATGGCAATGGGAGCGCAATAGTGACTTTCCTTACCAGAAAACAACTCTTGCTCTTAGGACCCAAAACTGCATGTGATTCAACTCCATTTAGGACTGGGAAACAAACGCTAGCTCACCTTACAAGAAACACACTCTGCTTTTGAGAAAAGAGCACTCTTCTACTCTACTGTGTTTCCTATATGGCCAGAACAGTGAGTTTGCTCAGAAAAAAAGAACTGTGCTTCCTACAAATACGGCCATATCTAGTTCAATTCTGCTTAGGAAACTGACAAGAGCAGTAGATCCTCTTCAGTCCAATACACTGTACATGCTGGGAACAGACGCAAGTGCTATTTGCCCTGTGTATGACAATGGGAGCGCAATAGTGACTCTTCTTACCAGAAAACAACTCTTGCTCGTAGGACAAGAAACTGCATGTGATTCAACTCCATTTAGGACTGGGAAACAAACGCTAGCTTGCCTTACAAGAAACACACTCTGCTTTTGAGAAAATTGCACTCTTCTACTCGACTGTGTTTCCTATGGGGTCCGAACAGTGACCTTGGTCAGAACAAAAGAACTGTGCTTCCTACACACACGGGCCATATCTAGTTCATCTCTGCTTTGGAAACTGACAAGAACAGTAGCTCCTCTTCAGTCCAATACACTGTTCTTGCTGGGAACAGACGTGAGTGCTATTTGCACTGTGTATGGCAATGGGAGCGCAATAGTGACTTTCCTTACCAGAAAACATCTCTTGGTCGTAGGACCAAAAACTGCATGTGATTCAACTCCATTTAGTACTGGGAAACAAACGCTAGCTCGCCTTACAAGAAACACACTCTGCTTTTGAGAAAAGAGCACTATTCTACTCTACTGTGTTTCCTATGGGGTCCGAAAAGTGAGCTTGCTCAGAACAAATGAACAGTGCTTCCTACACACATGGGCCATATCTAGTTCAACTCTGCTTAGGAAACTGACAAGAACAGTAGATCCTCTTCAGTCCAATACACTGTACATGCTGGGAACAGACGCCAGTGCTATTTGCCCTAGTATCACAATGGGAGCGCAATAGTGACTCTTCTTACCAGAAAACAACTCTTGCTCCTAGGAAAAGAAACTGCATGTGATTCAACTCCATTTAGGACTGGGAAACAAACACTAGCTCGCCTTACAAGAAACACACTCTGCTTTTGAGAAAAGAGCACTCTTCTACTCTACTGTGTTTCCTATATGGCCAGAACAGTGAGTTTGCTCAGAACAAAAGAACTGTGCTTCCTACAAATACGGCCATATCTAGTTCAATTCTGCTTAGGAAACTGACAAGAGCAGTAGATCCTCTTCATTCCAATACACTGTACATGCTGGGAACAGACGCCAGTGCTATTTGTGCTAGTATCACAATGGGAGCGCAATAGTGACTCTTCTTACCAGAAAACAACTCTTGCTCGTAGGACCAAAAACTGCATGTGATTCAACTCCATTTAGAACTGGGAAACAAACACTAGCTCACCTTACAAGAAACACACTCTGCTTTTGAGAAAAGAGCACTCTTCTACTCTACTGTGTTTCCTATGGTGCCCGAAAAGTGAGCATTCTCAGAACAAAAGAACTGTGCTTCCTACACACACGGGCCATATCTAGTTCAACTCTGCTTAGGAAACTGACATGAACAGTAGCTCCTCTTCAGTCCAATACACTGTACATGCTGGGAACAGACGCCAGTGCTATTTGCCCTAGTATCACAATGGGAGCGCAATTGTGACTCTTCTTCCCAGAAAACAACTCTAGCTCGTAGGACCAGAAACTGCATGTAATTCATCTCCATTTATATTGGGAAACAAACGCTAGCTCGCATTACAAGAAACACACTCTGCTTTTGAGAAAAGAGCACTCTTCTACTCTACTGTGTTTCCTACATGGCCAGAATAGTTAGTTTGCTCAGAACAAAAGAACTGTGCTTCCTACAAATACAGCCATATCTAGTTCAATTCTGCTTAGGAAACTGACAAGAACAGTAGATCCTCTTCAGTCCAATACACTGTACATGCTGGGAACAGACGCCAGTGCTATTTGCCCTGTGTATGACAATGGGAGCGCAATAGTGACTCTTCTTACCAGAAAACAACTCTTGCTCGTAGGACAAGAAACTGCATGTGATTCAACTCCATTTAGGACTGGGAAACAAACGCTCACTCGCCTTACAAGAAACACACTCTGCTTTTGAGAAAAGAGCACTCTTCTACTCTACTGTCTTTCCTATGGGGTCCCAACAGTGAGCTTGCTCAGAAAAAAAGAACTGTGCTTCCTACACACATGGGCCATATCTAGTTCAACTCTGCTTAGGAAACTGACAAGAACAGTAGCTCCTCTTCAGTGCAACACACTGTTCTTGCTGGGAACAGACGCGAGTGCTATTTGAACTGTGTATGGCATTGGGACCACAATAGTGACTTTCCTTACCAGAAAACAACTCTTGCTCGTAGGACCAAAAACTGGATGTGACTCAACTCCATTTAGGAATGGGAAACAAACTCTAGCTTGCCTTACAAGAAACACACTCAGCTTTTGAGAAAAGAGCACTATTCTACTCTACTGTGTTTCCTATGGTGTCCGAACAGTGAGCTTGCTCAAAACAAAAGAACTGTGCTTCCTACACACAGGGGCCATAACTAGTTCAACTCTGCTTAGGAAACTGACATGAACAGTAGCTCCTCTTCAGTCCAATACACTGTACATGCTGGGAACAGACGCCAGTGCTATTTGCACTGTGTATGGCAATGGGAGCACAATAGTGACTCTTCTTCCCAGAAAACAATTCTTGCTCATAGGAACAGAAACTGCATGTGATTCAACTCCATTTAGAAGTGGGAAACAAACGCTAGCTCGCCTTACAAGAAACACACACTGCTTTTGAGAAAAGAGCACTCTTCTACTCTACTGTGTTTCCTATGGGGTCCGAAGAGTGAGCTTGCTCAGAACAAAGAACTGTGCTTCCTACACAGAGGGGCCATATCTAGTTCAACTCTGCTTAGGAAACTGAGAAGAACAGTAGCTCCGCTTCAGTCCAATACACTGTACTTGCTGGGAACAGATGTGAGTGCTATTTGCACTGTGTATGTAAATGGGAGCACAATAGTGACTTTCCTTACCAGAAAACAACTCTTGCTCGTAGGACCAAAAACTGCATGTGATTCAAATCCATTTAGGACTGGGAAACAAACGCTAGCTCGCCTTACAAGAAACACACTCTGCTTTTGAGAAAAGAGCAGTCTTCTATTCTACTGTGGTTCATATGGGGTCCGAACAATGAGCTTGCTCAGAACAAAAGAACTGTGCTTCCTACACACACGGGCCATATCTAGTTCAACTCTGCTTAGGAAACTGACAAGAACAGTAGCTCCGGTTCAGTCCAATACACTGTACTTGCTGGGAACAGATGCGAATGCTTTTTACACTGTGTATGGCATGGGGAGCGCAACAGTGACTTTATTACCAGATAACAACTCTTGCTCGTAGGACCAGAAACTGCATGTGATTCAACTCCATTTAGGACTTGGAAACAAACGCTAGCTTGACTTACAAGAAACACACTCTGCTTTTGAGAAAGGAGCACTCTTCTACTCTAATGTCTTTCCTATAAGGCTGGAACAGTGAGCAATCTCAGAACAAAAGAACTGTGCTTCCTACACACACGGGCCATATCTAGTTCAACTCTGCTTAGGAAACTGAGAAGAACAGTAGATGCTCTTCAGTCCAATACACTGCACTTGCTGGGAACAGACGCCAGTGCTATTTGCCCTGTGTGTGAAAATGGGAGTGCAATAGTGACTCTTCTTACCAGAAAACAACTCTTGCTCGTGGGACCAGAAACTGCATGTGATTCATCTCCATTTAGGATTGGGAAACAAACGCTAGCTCACCTTACAAGAAACACACTCTGCTTTTGAAAAAAGAGCACTCTTCTACTCTATTGTGTTTCCTATGGTGTCCGAACAGTGAGCTTGCTCAGAACAAAAGAACTGTGCTTCCTACACACACGGGCCATATCTAGTTCAACTCTGCTTAGGAAACTGACAAGAACAGTACCTCCCCTTTAGTCCAATACACTGTACTTCCTGAGAACAGACGCGAGTGCTATTTGCACTGTGTATGACAAGGGGAGCGCAATAGTGACTCTTCTTACCAGAAAACAACTCTTGCTCGTAGGACAAGAAACTGCATGTGATTCAACTCCATTTAGGACTGGGAAACAATCGCTAGCTCGCCTTACAAAAAACACACTCTGCTTTTGAGAAAAGAGCACTCTTCTACTCTACTGTGTTTCATATAGGGCCAGAACAGTGAGCTTGCTCAGAACAAAAGAACTGCGCTTCATACAAATACGGCCGTATCTAGTTCAATTCTGCTTAGGAAACTGAAAAGAACAGTAGATCCTCTTCAGACCAATACACTGTACATGCTGGAAACAGACGCCAGTGCTATTTGCCCTTTGTATGACAAAGGCAACGCAATAGTGACTCTTCTTACCAGAAAACTACTCTTGCTCGTAGGACAAGAAACTGCATGTGATTCAACTCCATTAAGACTGGGAAACAAATGCTAGCTCGCCTTACAAGAAACACACTCTGCTTTTGAGAAAAGAGCACTCTTCTATTCTACTTTGTATCCAAGGGGTCCGAACAGTGAGCTTGCTCAGAACAAAAGAACTGTGATTCCTACCTACACGGGCCATATCTAGTTCAACTCTTCTTAGGAAACTGACAACATCAGTAGCTCCTCTTCAGTCCAATACACTGTACTTGCTTGGAACAGACGTGAGTGCTATTTGCACTGTGTCTGGCAATGGGAGTGCAATAGTGACTTTCCTTACCAGAAAACAACTTTTGCTCGTAAGACCAAAAACAGGATGTGATTCAACTCCATTTAGGACAGGGAAACAAATGCTAGCTTGCCTTACAAAAAACACACTCTGCTTTTGAGAAAAGAGCACTCTTCTACTCTACTGTGTTGCCTATGGGGTCCGAACAGTGAGCTTGCTCAGAACAAAAGAACTGTGCTTCCTACACACACGGGCCATATCTAGTTCAATTCTGCTTAGGAAACTGACAAGAAAGGTAGATCCTCTTCAGTCAAATACACTGTACATGCTGGGATTAGACGCCAGTGCTA
Source organism: Peromyscus eremicus (assembly GCF_949786415.1). NCBI lineage: Eukaryota > Metazoa > Chordata > Mammalia > Rodentia > Cricetidae > Peromyscus > Peromyscus eremicus. The sequence continues at coordinate 41,106 of NW_026736408.1, read as the reverse complement.
TTTGGCTTGTGTATGACAATGGGAGCACAATAGTGACTCTTCTTACCAGAAAAGAACTCTTGCTGGTAGGACCAGAAACTGCATGTGATTCAACTCCATTTAGGACTGGGAAACAAACGCTAGCTCGACTTACAAAAACACACTCTGCTTTTGAGAAAAGAGCACTCTTCTACTCTACTGTGTTTCCTATAGGGCCAGAACAGTGAGCTTGCTCAGAACAAAAGAACTGTGCTTCCTACACACATGGGCCATATCTAGTTCAACTCTGCTTAGGAAACTGACAAGAACAGTAGCTCCTTTTCAGTCCAATACACTGTACTTGCTGGGAACAGACGCGAGTGGTATTTGCACTGTGTATGGCAATGGGAGCACAATAGTGACTTTCCTTACCAGAAAACAACTCTTGCCCGTAGGACCAAAAACTGGATGTGATTCAACTCCATTTAGGAATGGGAAACAAACGCTAGCTCGCCTTACAAGAAAGACACTCTGATTTTGAGAAAAGAGCACTCTTCTACTCGACTGTGTTTCCTATGGGGTCCGAACAGTGAGCTTGCACAGAACAAAAGAACTGTGCTTCCTACAAACACGGGCCATATCAGGTTCAATTCTGCTTAGGAAACTGACAAGAACATTAGCTCCGCTTCAGTCCAATTCACTGTACTTGTGGGGAACAGACAGGAGTGCTATTTGCACTGTGTATGGCAATGGGAGCGCAATAGTGACTTTCCTTACCAGAAAACAACTCTTGCTCGTAGGACCAAAAACTGCATGTGATTCAACTCCATTTAGGACTGGGAAAAAAACGCTAGCTCACCTTACAAGAAACCACACTCTGCTTTTGAGAAAAGAGCACTCTTCTACTCTACTGTGTTTCCTATATGGCCAGAACAGTGAGTTTGCTCAGAACAAAAGAACTGTGCTTCCTACAAATACGGCCATATCTAGTTCAATTCTGCTTAGGAAACTGACAAGAGCAGTAGATCCTCTTCAGTCCAATACACTGTACATGCTGGGAACAGACGCCAGTGCTATTTGTGCTAGTATCACAATGGGAGCGCAATAGTGACTCTTCTTACCAGAAAACAACTCTTGCTCGTAGGACCAAAAACTGCATGTGATTCAACTCCATTTAGGACTGGGAAACAAACACTAGCTCACCTTACAAGAAACACACTCTGCTTTTGAGAAAAGAGCACTCTTCTACTCTACTGTGTTTCCTATGGTGCCCGAAAAGTGAGCATTCTCAGAACAAAAGAACTGTGCTTCCTACACACACGGGCCATATCTAGTTCAACTCTGCTTAGGAAACTGAAATGAACAGTAGCTCCTCTTCAGTCCAATACACTGTACATGCTGGGAACAGACGCCAGTGCTATTTGCCCTAGTATCACAATGGGAGCGCAATTGTGACTCTTCTTCCCAGAAAACAACTCTAGCTCGTAGGACCAGAAACTGCATGTGATTCATCTCCATTTATATTGGGAAACAAACGCTAGCTCGCATTACAAGAAACGCACTTTGCTTTTGAGAAAAGAGCACTCTTCTACTCTACTGTGTTTCCTACATGGCCAGAATAGTTAGTTTGCTCAGAACAAAAGAACTGTGCTTCCTACAAATACAGCCATATCTAGTTCAATTCTGCTTAGGAAACTGTCAAGAACAGTAGATCCTCTTCAGTCCAATACACTGTACATGCTGGGAACAGACGCCAGTGCTATTTGCCCTGTGTATGACAATGGGAGCGCAATAGTGACTCTTCTTACCAGAAAACAACTCTTGCTCGTAGGACAAGAAACTGCATGTGATTCAACTCCATTTATGACTGGGAAACAAACGCTCACTCGCCTTACAAGAAACACACTCTGCTTTTGAGAAAAGAGCACTCTTCTACTCTACTGTCTTTCCTATGGGGTCCCAACAGTGAGCTTGCTCAGAAAAAAGAACTGTGCTTCCTACACATACGGGCCATATCTAGTTCAACTCTGCTTAGGAAACTGACAAGAACAGTAGCTCCTCTTCAGTGCAACACACTGTTCTTGCTGGGAACAGACGCGAGTGATTTTTGCACTGTGTATGGCATTGGGACCACAATAGTGACTTTCCTTACCAGAAAACAACTCTTGCTCATAGGACCAAAAACTGGATGTGACTCAACTCCATTTAGGAATGGGAAACAAACTCTAGCTTGCCTTACAAGAAACACACTCTGCTTTTGAGAAAAGAGCACTATTCTACTCTATTGTGTTTCCTATGGGGTCCGAACAGTGAGCTTGCTCAGAACAAAAGAACTGTGCTTCCTACACACATGGGCAATATCTAGTTCAACTCTGCTTAGGAAACTGACAAGAAAGGTAGATCCTCTTCAGTCCAATACACTGTACTTGCTGGGATTAGACGCCAGTGCTATTTGCCTTGTGTATGACAATGGGAGCACAATAGTGTCTCTTCTTACCAGAAAAGAACTCTTGCTGGTAGGACCAGAAACTGCATGTGATTCAACTCCATTTAGGACTGGGAAACAAACGCTAGCTCGACTTACAAGAAACACACTCTGCTTTTGAGAAAAGAGCACTCTTCTACTCTACTGTGTTTCCTATAGGGCCAGAACAGTGAGCATTCTCAGAACAAAAGAACTGTGCTTCCTACACACACGGGACATATCTAGTTCAACTCGGCTTAGGAAACTGACAAGAACAGTAGCTATGTTTCAGTCTAATACACTGTACTGCTGGGAACAGACACGAGTGCTATTTTCACTGTGTATGGCAATGGGAGCGCAATAGTGACTTTCCTTACCAGAAAACAACTCTTGCTCGTAGGACCAAAAACTGCATGTGATTCAACTCCATTTAGGACTTGGAAACAAACGCTAGATTGACTTACAAGAAACACACTCTGCTTTTGAGAAAGGAGCACTCTTCTACTCTAATGTCTTTCCTATAAGGCTGGAACAGTGAGCAATCTCAGAACAAAAGAACTGTGCTTCCTACACACAACGGCCATATCTAGTTCAACTCTGCTTAGGAAACTGTGAAGAACAGTAGATGCTCTTCAGTCCAATACACTGCACTTGCTGGGAACAGACGCCAGTGCTATTTGCCCTGTGTATGAAAATGGGAGTGCAATAGTGACTCTTCTTACCAGAAAACAACTCTTGCTCGTGGGACCAGAAACTGCATGTGATTCATCTCCATTTAGGATTGGGAAACAAACGCTAGCTCACCTTACAAGAAACACACTCTGCTTTTGAAAAAAGAGCACTCTTCTACTCTACTGTGTTTCCTACGGTGTCCGAACAGTGAGCTTGCTCAGAACAAAAGAACTGTGCTTCCTACACACACGGGCCATATCTAGTTCAACTCTGCTTAGGAAACTGACAAGAACAGTCGCTCCCCTTTAGTCCAATACACTGTACTTCCTGAGAACAGACGCGAGTGCTATTTGCACTGTGTATGACAAGGGGAACGCAATAGTGACTCTTCTTACCATAAAACAACTCTTGCTCGTAGGACAAGAAACTGCATGTGATTCAACTCCATTTAGGACTGGGAAACAATCGCTAGCTCGCCTTACAAAAAACACACTCTGCTTTTGAGAAAAGAGCACTCTTCTACTCTACTGTGTTTCCTATAGGGCCAGAACAGTGAGCTTGCTCAGAACAAAAGAACTGCGCTTCATACAAATACGGCCATATCTAGTTCAATTCTGCTTAGGAAACTGAAAAGAACAGTAGATCCTCTTCAGAACAATACACTGTACATGCTGGAAACAGACGCCAGTGCTATTTGCCCTTTGTATGACAATGGGAACGCAATAGTGACTCTTCTTACCAGAAAACTACTCTTGCTCGTAGGACAAGAAACTGCATGTGATTCAACTCCATTAAGACTGGGAAACAAATGCTAGCTCGCTTTACAAGAAACACACTCTGCTTTTGAGAAAAGAGCACTCTTCTACTCTACTGTGTTTCCTATAGTGCCCGAAAAGTGAGCATTCTCAGAACAAAAGAACTGTGCTTCCTACACACACGGGCCATATCTAGTTCAACTCTGCTTAGGAAACTAACATGAACAGTAGCTCCTCTTCAGTCCAATACACTGTACATGCTGGGAACAGACGCCAGTGCTATTTGCCCTAGTATCACAATGGGAGCGCAATTGTGACTCTTCTTCCCAGAAAACAACTCTAGCTCGTAGGACCAGAAACTGCATGTGATTCATCTCCATTTATATTGGGAAACAAACGCTAGCTCGCATTACAATAAACACACTCTGCTTTTGAGAAAAGAGCACTCTTCTACTCTACTGTGTTTCCTACATGGCCAGAATAGTTAGTTTGCTCAGAACAAAAGAACTGTGCTTCCTACAAATACAGCCATATCTAGTTCAATTCTGCTTAGGAAACTGACAAGAACAGTAGATCCTCTTCAGTCCAATACACTGTACATGCTGGGAACAGACGCCAGTGCTATTTGCCCTGTGTATGACAATGGGAGCGCAATAGTGACTCTTCTTACCAGAAAACAACTCTTGCTCGTAGGACAAGAAACTGCATGTGATTCAACTCCATTTAGGACTGGGAAACAAAAGCTCACTCGCCTTACAAGAAACACACTCTGCTTTTGAGAAAAGAGCACTCTTCTACTCTACTGTCTTTCCTATGGGGTCCCAACAGTGAGCTTGCTCAGAAAAAAGAACTGTGCTTCCTACACACACGGGCCATATCTAGTTCAACTCTGCTTAGGAAACTGACAAGAACAGTAGCTCCTCTTCAGTGCAACACACTGTTCTTGCTGGGAACAGACGCGAGTGCTATTTGCACTGTGTATGGCATTGGGACCACAATAGTGACTTTCCTTACCAGAAAACAACTCTTGCTCGTAGGACCAAAAACTGGATGTGACTCAATTCCATTTAGGAATGGGAAACAAACTCTAGCTTGCCTTACAAGAAACACACTCTGCTTTTGAGAAAAGAGCACTATTCTACTCTACTGTGTTTCCTATGGTGTCCGAACAGTGAGCTTGCTCAAAACAAAAGAACTGTGCTTCCTACACACAGGAGCCATAACTAGTTCAACTCTGCTTAGGAAACTGACATGAACAGTAGCTCCTCTTCAGTCCAATACACTGTACATGCTGGGACAGACGCCAGTGCTATTTGCACTGTGTATGGCAATGGGAGCACAATAGTGACTCTTCTTCCCAGAAAACAATTCTTGCTCATAGGACCAAAAACTGCATGTGATTCAACTCCATTTAGGACTGGGAAACAAACACTAGCTCGCCTTACAAGAAACACACTCTGCTTTTGAGAAAAGAGCACTCTTCTACTCTACTGTGTTTCCTATGGTGCCCGAAAAGTTTGCATTCTCAGAACAAAAGAACTGTGCTTCCTACACACACGGGCCATATCTAGTTCAACTCTGCTTAGGAAACTGACATGAACAGTAGCTCCTCTTCAGTCCAATACACTGTACATGCTGGGAACAGACACCAGTGCTATTTGCCCTAGTATCACAATGGGAGCGCAATTGTGGCTCTTCTTCCCAGAAAACAACTCTAGCTCGTAGGACCAGAAACTGCATGTGATTCATCTCCATTTATATTGGGAAACAAACGCTAGCTCGCATTACAAGAAACACACTCTGCTTTTGAGAAAAGAGCACTCTTCTACTCTACTGTGTTTCCTACATGGCCAGAATAGTTAGTTTGCTCAGAACAAAAGAACTGTGCTTCCTACAAATACAGCCATATCTAGTTCAATTCTGCTTAGGAAACTGACAAGAACAGTAGATCCTCTTCAGTCCAATACACTGTACATGCTGGGAACAGACGCCAGTGCTATTTGCCCTGTGTATGACAATGGGAGCGCAATAGTGACTCTTCTTACCAGAAAACAACTCTTGCTCGTAGGACAAGAAACTGCATGTGATTCAACTCCATTTATGACTGGGAAACAAACGCTCACTCGCCTTACAAGAAACACACTCTGCTTTTGAGAAAAGAGCACTCTTCTACTCTACTGTCTTTCCTATGGGGTCCCAACAGTGAGCTTGCTCAGAAAAAAAGAACTGTGCTTCCTACACACACGGGCCATATCTAGTTCAACTCTGCTTTGGAAACTGACAAGAACAGTAGCTCCTCTTCAGTGCAACACACTGTTCTTGCTGGGAACAGACGCGAGTGCTATTTGTACTGTGCATGGCATTGGGACCACAATAGTGACTTTCCTTACCAGAAAACAACTCTTGCTCGTAGGACCAAAAACTGGATGTGACTCAACTCCATTTAGGAATGGGAAACAAACTCTAGCTTGCCTTACAAGAAACACACTCTGCTTTTGAGAAAAGAGCACTATTCTACTCTACTGTGTTTCCTATGGTGTCCGAACAGTGAGCTTGCTCAAAACAAAAGAACTGTGCTTCCTACACACAGGGGCCATAACTAGTTCAACTCTGCTTAGGAAACTGACATGAACAGTAGCTCCTCTTCAGTCCAATACACTGTACATGCTGGGAACAGACGCCAGTGCTATTTGCACTGTGTATGGCAATGGGAGCACAATAGTGACTCTTCTTCCCAGAAAACAATTCTTGCTCATAGGAACAGAAACTGCATGTGATTCAACTCCATTTAGAAGTGGGAAACAAACGCTAGCTCGCATTACAAGAAACACACACTGCTTTTGAGAAAAGAGCACTCTTCTACTCTACTGTGTTTCCTATGGGGTCCAAAGAGTGAGCTTGCTCAGAACAAAGAACTGTGCTTCCTACACACATGGGCAATATCTAGTTCAACTCTGCTTAGGAAACTGACAAGAAAGGTAGATCCTCTTCAGTCCAATACACTGTACTTGCTGGGATTAGACGCCAGTGCTATTTGCCTTGTGTATGACAATGGGAGCACAATAGTGTCTCTTCTTACCAGAAAAGAACTCTTGCTGGTAGGACCAGAAACTGCATGTGATTCAACTCCATTTAGGACTGGGAAACAAACGCTAGCTCGACTTACAAGAAGCACACTCTGCTTTTGAGAAAAGAGCAGTCTTCTACTATAATGTGCTTCCTATAGGGCCAGAACAGTGAGCATTCGCAGAACAAAAGAACTGTGCTTCCTACACACACGGTCCTTATCTAGTTCAACTCTGCTTAGGAAACTGACAAGAACAGTAGATACTCTTCAGTCCGATACACTGTACATGCTGGGAACAGATGCCAGTGCTATTTTCCCTGTGTATGAAAATGGGAGCACAATAGTGACACTTCTTACCAGAACAAAACTTTTGCTCGTAGGACCAGAAACTGCATGTGATTCAACTCCATTTAGGATTGGGAAACAAACCCTAGCTCGCCTTACAAGAAACATACTCTGCCTTTGAGAAAAGAGCACTCTTCTACTCTACTGTGTTTCCTATGGTGTCCGAACAGTGAGCTTGCTCAGAACAAAAGAACTGTGCTTCCTACAAACACGGGCCATATCTAGTTCAACTCTGCTTAGGAAACTGACAAGAACATTAGCTCTGCTTCAGTCCAATTCACTGTACTTGCTGGGAACAGACACGAGTGCTATTTGCACTGTGTATGGCAATGGGAGCGCAATAGTGACTTTCCTTACCAGAAAACAACTCTTGCTCTTAGGACCCAAAACTGCATGTGATTCAACTCCATTTAGGACTGGGAAACAAACGCTAGCTCACCTTACAAGAAACACACTCTGCTTTTGAGAAAAGAGCACTCTTCTACTCTACTGTGTTTCCTATATGGCCAGAACAGTGAGTTTGCTCAGAAAAAAAGAACTGTGCTTCCTACAAATACGGCCATATCTAGTTCAATTCTGCTTAGGAAACTGACAAGAGCAGTAGATCCTCTTCAGTCCAATACACTGTACATGCTGGGAACAGACGCAAGTGCTATTTGCCCTGTGTATGACAATGGGAGCGCAATAGTGACTCTTCTTACCAGAAAACAACTCTTGCTCGTAGGACAAGAAACTGCATGTGATTCAACTCCATTTAGGACTGGGAAACAAACGCTAGCTTGCCTTACAAGAAACACACTCTGCTTTTGAGAAAATTGCACTCTTCTACTCGACTGTGTTTCCTATGGGGTCCGAACAGTGACCTTGGTCAGAACAAAAGAACTGTGCTTCCTACACACACGGGCCATATCTAGTTCATCTCTGCTTTGGAAACTGACAAGAACAGTAGCTCCTCTTCAGTCCAATACACTGTTCTTGCTGGGAACAGACGTGAGTGCTATTTGCACTGTGTATGGCAATGGGAGCGCAATAGTGACTTTCCTTACCAGAAAACATCTCTTGGTCGTAGGACCAAAAACTGCATGTGATTCAACTCCATTTAGTACTGGGAAACAAACGCTAGCTCGCCTTACAAGAAACACACTCTGCTTTTGAGAAAAGAGCACTATTCTACTCTACTGTGTTTCCTATGGGGTCCGAAAAGTGAGCTTGCTCAGAACAAATGAACAGTGCTTCCTACACACATGGGCCATATCTAGTTCAACTCTGCTTAGGAAACTGACAAGAACAGTAGATCCTCTTCAGTCCAATACACTGTACATGCTGGGAACAGATGCCAGTGCTATTTGCCCTAGTATCACAATGGGAGCGCAATAGTGACTCTTCTTACCAGAAAACAACTCTTGCTCCTAGGAAAAGAAACTGCATGTGATTCAACTCCATTTAGGACTGGGAAACAAACACTAGCTCGCCTTACAAGAAACACACTCTGCTTTTGAGAAAAGAGCACTCTTCTACTCTACTGTGTTTCCTATATGGCCAGAACAGTGAGTTTGCTCAGAACAAAAGAACTGTGCTTCCTACAAATACGGCCATATCTAGTTCAATTCTTCTTAGGAAACTGACAAGAGCAGTAGATCCTCTTCAGTCCAATACACTGTACATGCTGGGAACAGACGCCAGTGCTATTTGTGCTAGTATCACAATGGGAGCGCAATAGTGACTCTTCTTACCAGAAAACAACTCTTGCTCGTAGGACCAAAAACTGCATGTGATTCAACTCCATTTAGAACTGGGAAACAAACACTAGCTCACCTTACAAGAAACACACTCTGCTTTTGAGAAAAGAGCACTCTTCTACTCTACTGTCTTTCCTATGGTGCCCGAAAAGTGAGCATTCTCAGAACAAAAGAACTGTGCTTCCTACACACACGGGCCATATCTAGTTCAACTCTGCTTAGGAAACTGACATGAACAGTAGGTCCTCTTCAGTCCAATACACTGTACATGCTGGGAACAGACGCCAGTGCTATTTGCCCTAGTATCACAATGGGAGCGCAATTGTGACTCTTCTTCCCAGAAAACAACTCTAGCTCGTAGGACCAGAAACTGCATGTAATTCATCTCCATTTATATTGGGAAACAAACGCTAGCTCGCATTACAAGAAACACACTCTGCTTTTGAGAAAAGAGCACTCTTCTACTCTACTGTGTTTCCTACATGGCCAGAATAGTTAGTTTGCTCAGAACAAAAGAACTGTGCTTCCTACAAATACAGCCATATCTAGTTCAATTTTGCTTAGGAAACTGACAAGAACAGTAGATCCTCTTCAGTCCAATACACTGTACATGCTGGGAACAGACGCCAGTGCTATTTGCCCTGTGTATGACAATGGGAGCGCAATAGTGACTCTTCTTACCAGAAAACAACTCTTGCTCGTAGGACAAGAAACTGCATGTGATTCAACTCCATTTAGGACTGGGAAACAAACGCTCACTCGCCTTACAAGAAACACACTCTGCTTTTGAGAAAAGAGCACTCTTCTACTCTACTGTCTTTCCTATGGGGTCCCAACAGTGAGCTTGCTCAGAAAAAAAGAACTGTGCTTCCTACACACATGGGCCATATCTAGTTCAACTCTGCTTAGGAAACTGACAAGAACAGTAGCTCCTCTTCAGTGCAACACACTGTTCTTGCTGGGAACAGACGCGAGTGCTATTTGAACTGTGTATGGCATTGGGACCACAATAGTGACTTTCCTTACCAGAAAACAACTCTTGCTCGTAGGACCAAAAACTGGATGTGACTCAACTCCATTTAGGAATGGGAAACAAACTCTAGCTTGCCTTACAAGAAACACACTCTGCTTTTGAGAAAAGAGCACTATTCTACTCTACTGTGTTTCCTATGGTGTCCGAACAGTGAGCTTGCTCAAAACAAAAGAACTGTGCTTCCTACACACAGGGGCCATAACTAGTTTAACTCTGCTTAGGAAACTGACATGAACAGTAGCTCCTCTTCAGTCCAATACACTGTACATGCTGGGAACAGACGCCAGTGCTATTTGCACTGTGTATGGCAATGGGAGCACAATAGTGACTCTTCTTCCCAGAAAACAATTCTTGCTCATAGGAACAGAAACTGCATGTGATTCAACTCCATTTAGAAGTGGGAAACAAACGCTAGCTCGCCTTACAAGAAACACACACTGCTTTTGAGAAAAGAGCACTCTTCTACTCTACTGTGTTTCCTATGGGGTCCGAAGAGTGAGCTTGCTCAGAACAAAGAACTGTGCTTCCTACACACAGGGGCCATATCTAGTTCAACTCTGCTTAGGAAACTGAGAAGAACAGTAGCTCCGCTTCAGTCCAATACACTGTACTTGCTGGGAACAGATGTGAGTGCTATTTGCACTGTGTATGTAAATGAGAGCACAATAGTGACTTTCCTTACCAGAAAACAACTCTTGCTCGTAGGACCAAAAACTGCATGTGATTCAAATCCATTTAGGACTGGGAAACAAACGCTAGCTCGCCTTACAAGAAACACACTCTGCTTTTGAGAAAAGAGCAGTCTTCTATTCTACTGTGGTTCATATGGGGTCCGAACAATGAGCTTGCTCAGAACAAAAGAACTGTGCTTCCTACACACACGGGCCATATCTAGTTCAACTCTGCTTAGGAAACTGACAAGAACAGTAGCTCCGGTTCAGTCCAATACACTGTACTTGCTGGGAACAGATGCGAATGCTATTTACACTGTGTATGGCATGGGGAGCGCAACAGTGACTTTATTACCAGATAACAACTCTTGCTCGTAGGACCAGAAACTGCATGTGATTCAACTCCATTTAGGACTTGGAAACAAACGCTAGCTTGACTTACAAGAAACACACTCTGCTTTTGAGAAAGGAGCACTCTTCTACTCTAATGTCTTTCCTATAAGGCTGGAACAGTGAGCAATCTCAGAACAAAAGAACTGTGCTTCCTACACACACGGGCCATATCTAGTTCAACTCTGCTTAGGAAACTGAGAAGAACAGTAGATGCTCTTCAGTCCAATACACTGCACTTGCTGGGAACAGACGCCAGTGCTATTTGCCCTGTGTATGAAAATGGGAGCGCAATAGTGACTCTTCTTACCAGAAAACAACTCTTGCTCGTAGGACCAGAAACTGCATGTGATTCATCTCCATTTAGAATTGGGAAACAAACGCTAGCTCACCTTACAAGAAACACACTCTGCTTTTGAAAAAAGAGCACTCGTCTACTCTACTGTGTTTCCTATGGTGTCCGAACAGTGAGCTTGCTCAGAACAAAAGAACTGTGCGTCCTACACACAGGGGCCATATCTAGTTCAACTCTGCTTAGGAAACTGACAAGAACAGTAGCTCCACTTTAGTCCAATATACTGTACTTCCTGAGAACAGACGCGAGTGCTATTTGCACTGTGTATGACAAGGGGAGCGCAATAGTGACTCTTCTTACCAGAAAACAACTCTTGCTCGTAGGACAAGAAACTGCATGTGATTCAACTCCATTTAGGACTGGGAAACAATCGCTAGCTCGCCTTACAAAAAACACACTCTGATTTTGAGAAAAGAGCACTCTTCTACTCTACTGTGTTTCCTATAGGGCCAGAACAGTGAGCTTGCTCAGAACAAAAGAACTGTGCTTCATACAAATACGGCCATATCTAGTTCAATTCTGCTTAGGAAACTGAAAAGAACAGTAGATCCTCTTCAGTCCAATATACTGTACATGCTGGAAACAGACGCCAGTGCTATTTGCCCTTTGTATGACAATGGGAACGCAATAGTGACTCTTCTTACCAGAAAACTACTCTTGCTCGTAGGACAAGAAACTGCATGTGATTCAACTCCATTAAGACTGGGAAACAAACGCTAGCTCGCCTTACAAGAAACACACTCTGCTTTTGAGAAAAGAGCACTCTTCTATTCTACTTTGTATCCAAGGGGTCCGAACAGTGAGCTTGCTCAGAACAAAAGAACTGTGATTCCTACCTACACGGGCCATATCTAGTTCAACTCTTCTTAGGAAACTGACAAGAACAGTAGATCCTCTTCAGTCCAATACACTGTACTTGCTTGGAACAGACGTGAGTGCTATTTGCACTGTGTCTGGCAATGGGAGTGCAATAGTGACTTTCCTTACCAGAAAACAACTCTTGCTCGTATGACCAAAAACAGGATGTGATTCAACTCCATTTAGGACAGGGAAACAAATGCTAGATTGCCTTACAAGAAAAACGCTCTGCTTTTGAGAAAAGAGCACTCTTCTACTCTACTGTGTTTACTATGGGGTCCGAACAGTGAGCTTGCTCAGAACAAAAGAACTGTGCTTCCTACACACACGGGCCATATCTAGTTCAACTCTGCTTAGGAGACTGACAAGAAAGGTAGATCCTCTTCAGTCAAATACACTGTACATGCTGGGATTAGACGCCAGTGCTATTTGCCTTGTGTATGACAATGGGAGCACAATAGTGACTCTTCTTACCAGAAAAGAACTCTTGCTGGTAGGACCAGAAACTGCATGTGATTCAACTCCATTTAGGACTGGGAAACAAACGCTAGCTCGACTTACAAAAACACACTCTGCTTTTGAGAAAAGAGCACTCTTCTACTCTACTGTGTTTCCTATGGTGTCCGAACAGTGAGCTTGCTCAGAACAAAAGAACTGTGCTTCCTACACACATGGGCCATATCTAGTTCAACTCTGCTTAGGAAACTGACAAGAACAGTAGCTCCTTTTCAGTCCAATACACTGTACTTGCTGGGAACAGACGCGAGTGGTATTTGCACTGTGTATGGCAATGGGAGCACAATAGTGACTTTCCTTACCAGAAAACAACTCTTGCCCGTAGGACCAAAAACTGGATGTGATTCAACTCCATTTAGGAATGGGAAACAAACGCTAGCTCACCTTACAAGAAAGACACTCTGATTTTGAGAAAAGAGCACTCTTCTACTCGACTGTGTTTCCTATGGGGTCCGAACAGTGAGCTTGCACAGAACAAAAGAACTGTGCTTCCTACAAACATGGGCCATATCTAGTTCAACTCTGCTTAGGAAACTGACAAGAACATTAGCTCCGCTTCAGTCCAATTCACTGTACTTGCTGGGAACAGACACCAGTGCTATTTGCACTGTGTATGGCAATGGGAGCGCAATAGTGACTTTCCTTACCAGAAAACAATTCTTGCTCGTAGGACCAAAAACTGCATGTGATTCAACTCCATTTAGGACTGGGAAAAAAACGCTAGCTCACCTTACAAGAAACACACTCTGCTTTTGAGAAAAGAGCACTCTTCTACTCTTCTGTGTTTCCTATGGTGCCCGAACAGTGAGCATTCTCAGAACAAAAGAACTGTGCTTCCTACACACACGGGCCATATCTAGTTCAACTCTGCTTAGGAAACTGACATGAACAGTAGCTCCTCTTCAGTCCAATACACTGTACATGCTGGGAACAGACGCCAGTGCTATTTGCCCTAGTATCACAATGGGAGCGCAATTGTGACTCTTCTTCCCAGAAAACAACTCTAGCTCGTAGGACCAGAAACTGCATGTGATTCATCTCCATTTATATTGGGAAACAAACGCTAGCTCGCATTACAAGAAACACACTCTGCTTTTGAGAAAAGAGCACTCTTCTACTCTACTGTGTTTCCTATATGGCCAGAACAGTGAGTTTGCTCAGAACAAAAGAACTGTGCTTCCTACAAATACAGCCATATCTAGTTCAATTCTGCTTAGGAAACTGACAAGAACAGTAGATCCTCTTCAGTCCAATACACTGTACATGCTGGGAACAGACGCCAGTGCTATTTGCCCTGTGTATGACAATGGGAGCACAATAGTGACTCTTCTTACCAGAAAACAACTCTTGCTCATAGGACAAGAAACTGCATGTGATTCAACTCCATTTATGACTGGGAAACAAATGCTCACTCGCCTTACAAGAAACACACTCTGCTTTTGAGAAAAGAGCACTCTTCTACTCTACTGTATTTCCAATGGGGTCCCAACAGTGAGCTTGCTCAGAAAAAAGGAACTGTGCTTCCTACACACACGGGCCATATCTAGTTCAACTCTGCTTAGGAAACTGACAAGAACAGTAGCTCCGCTTCAGTCCAATACACTGTACTTGCTGGGAACAGATGCGAGTGCTATTTGCACTGTGTATGTAAATGGGAGCACAATAGTGACTTTCCTTACCAGAAAACAACTCTTGCTCGTAGGACCAAAAACTGCATGTGATTCAAATCGATTTAGGACTGGGAAACAAATGCTAGCTCGCCTTACAAGAAACACACTCTGCTTTTGAGAAAAAAGCAGTCTTCTATTCTACTGTGGTTCATATGGGGTCCGAACAATGAGCTTGCTCAGAACAAAAGAACTGTGCTTCCTACACACACGGGCCATATCTAGTTCAACTCTGCTTAGGAAACTGATAAGAACAGTAGCTCCGCTTCAGTCCAATACACTGTACTTGCTGGAAACAGATGCGAATGCTATTTATACTGTGTATGGCATGGGGAGCGCAACAGTGACTTTATTACCAGAAAACAACTCTTGCTCGTAGGACCAAAAACAGGATGTGATTCAACTCCATTCAGGACTGGGAAACAAATGCTAGCTTGCCTTACAAGAAACACACTCTGCTTTTGAGAAAGAAGCACTGCTCTACTCTACTGTGTTTCCTATGTGGTCCGAACAGTGAGATTGCTCAGAACAAAAGAACTGTGCTTCCTACACACACGGGCCATATCTAGTTCAATTATGCTTAGGAAACTGACAAGAACAGCAGATCCTCTTCAGTCCAATACATCTGTACACAGATAGCAGTGCTATTTGCCCCGTTTATGACAATGGGAGCACAATAGTGACTCTTCTTACCTGAAAACAACTCTTGCTCGTAGGACCAGAAACTGCATGTCATTCAACTCCATTTAGGACTGGGAAACAAACGCTAGCTTGACTTACAAGAAACACACTCTGCTTTTGAGAAAAGAGCATTCTTCTACTCTAATGTCTTTCCTATAAGGCCAGAAGAGTTAGCATTCTCAGAAAAAAAGAACTGTGCTTCCTACACACACGGGCCATATCTAGTTCAACTCAGCTTAGGAAACTGACAAGAACAGTAGATGCTCTTCAGTCCAATACACTGTACATGCTGGGAACAGACGCCAGTGCTATTTGCCCTATGTATGACAATGGTAGCGCAATAGTGACTCTTCTTACCAGAAAATATCTCTTACTCGTAGGACAAGAAACTGCATGTGATTCATCTCCATTTAGGATTGGGAAACAAACGCTAGCTCGCCTTACAAGAAACACACTCTGCTTTTGAGAAAAGAGCAGTCTTCTACTCTACTGTGTTTCTTATAGGGTGCGTACAGTGAGCTTGCTCAGAACAAAAGAACTGTGTTTCCTACACACATGGGCCATATCTAGTTCAACTCTGCTTAGGAAACTGACAAGAACAGTAGCTCTTTTTCAGTTCAATACATTGCACTTGCTGGGAGCAGACGCGAGTGCTATTTGCACTGTGTATGGCAATGGGATCGCAATAGTGACTTTCCTTACCAGAAAACAACTCTTGCTCCTAGGACCAGAAACTGCATGTGATTCAACTCCATTTAGGACTGGGAAACAAACGCTAGCTCGTCTTACAAGAAAGACACTCTGCTTTTTCAAAACCATCACTCTTCTACTCTACTTTGTTTCCAATAGGGCCAGAACAGTGAGCTTGCTCAGAACAAAAGAACTGTGCTTCCTACGCACATGGCCATATCTAGTTCAATTCTACTTAGGAAACTGACAAGAACTGTAGATGCTCTTGAGTCCAATACACTGTACATGCTGGAACAGACGCCAGTGCTAATTGCCCTGTGTATGACAATGGGAGCGCAATAGTTACTCTTCTTACCAGAAAACAATTCATGCTCATAGGTCCAGAAACTGCATGTGATTCAACTCCATTTAGGACTGGGAAACAAACGCTACCTCGCCTTACAAAAAACACACTCTGCTTTTGAAAACAGAGCACTCTTCTACTCTACTGTGTTTCCTACAGGGCCAGAACATTGAACTTGCTCAGAACAAAAGAACTGTGCTTCCTACACACAGGGGCCATATCTAGTTCAACCCTGCTTAGGAAACTGACAAGAACAGTAGCTTCTCTTCAGTCCAATACACTGTACTTGCTTGGAACAGACGTGAGTGCTATTTGCACTGTGCCTGGCAATGGGAGTGCAATAGTGACTTTCCTTACCAGAAAACAACTCTTGCTCGTAAGACCAAAAACAGGATGTGATTCAACTCCATTTAGGACAGGGAAACAAATGCTAGCTTGTCTTACAAGAAACACACTCTGCTTTTGAGAAAAGAGCACTCTTCTACTCTACTGTGTTTCCTATGGGGTCCGAACAGTGAGCTTGCTCAGAACAAAAGAAATGTGCTTCCTACACACATGGGCAATATCTAGTTCAACTCTCCTTAGGAAACTGACAAGAAAGGTAGATCCTCTTCAGTCCAATACACTGTACTTGTTGGGATTAGACGCCAGTGCTATTTGCCTTGTGTATGACAATGGGAGCACAATAGTGTCTCTTCTTACCAGAAAAGAACTCTTGCTGGTAGGACCAGAAACTGCATGTGATTCAACTCCATTTAGGACTGGGAAACAAACGCTAGCTCGACTTACAAGAAGCACACTCTGCTTTTGAGAAAAGAGCAGTCTTCTACTATAATGTGCTTCCTATAGGGCCAGAACAGTGAGCATTCGCAGAACAAAAGAACTGTGCTTCCTACACACACGGTCCTTATCTAGTTCAACTCTGCTTAGGAAACTGACAAGAACAGTAGATCCTCTTCAGTCCGATACACTGTACATGCTGGGAACAGATGCCAGTGCTATTTTCCCTGTGTATGAAAATGGGAGCACAATAGTGACACTTCTTACCAGAACAAAACTCTTGCTCGTAGGACCAGAAACTGCATGTGATTCAACTCCATTTAGGATTGGGAAACAAACCCTAGCTCGCCTTACAAGAAACATACTCTGCCTTTGAGAAAAGAGCACTCTTCTACTCTACTGTGTTTCCTATGGTGTCCGAACAGTGAGCTTGCTCAGAACAAAAGAACTGTGCTTCCTACAAACACGGGCCATATCTAGTTCAACTCTGCTTAGGAAACTGACAAGAACAGTAGCTCCTCTTCAGTGCAACACACTGTTCTTGCTGGGAACAGACGCGAGTGATTTTTGCACTGTGTATGGCATTGGGACCACAATAGTGACTTTCCTTACCAGAAAACAACTCTTGCTCATAGGACCAAAAACTGGATGTGACTCAACTCCATTTAGGAATGGGAAACAAACTCTAGCTTGCCTTACAAGAAACACACTCTGCTTTTGAGAAAAGAGCACTATTCTACTCTACTGTGTTTCCTATGGTGTCCGAACAGTGAGCTTGCTCAGAACAAAAGAACTGTGCTTCCTACACACATGGGCAATATCTAGTTCAACTCTGCTTAGGAAACTGACAAGAAAGGTAGATCCTCTTCAGTCCAATACACTGTACTTGCTGGGATTAGACGCCAGTGCTATTTGCCTTGTGTATGACAATGGGAGCACAATAGTGTCTCTTCTTACCAGAAAAGAACTCTTGCTGGTAGGACCAGAAACTGCATGTGATTCAACTCCATTTAGGACTGGGAAACAAACGCTAGCTCGACTTACAAGAAGCACACTCTGCTTTTGAGAAAAGAGCAGTCTTCTACTATAATGTGCTTCCTATAGGGCCAGAACAGTGAGCATTCGCAGAACAAAAGAACTGTGCTTCCTACACACACGGTCCTTATCTAGTTCAACTCTGCTTAGGAAACTGACAAGAACAGTAGATACTCTTCAGTCCGATACACTGTACATGCTGGGAACAGATGCCAGTGCTATTTTCCCTGTGTATGAAAATGGGAGCACAATAGTGACACTTCTTACCAGAACAAAACTTTTGCTCGTAGGACCAGAAACTGCATGTGATTCAACTCCATTTAGGATTGGGAAACAAACCCTAGCTCGCCTTACAAGAAACATACTCTGCCTTTGAGAAAAGAGCACTCTTCTACTCTACTGTGTTTCCTATGGTGTCCGAACAGTGAGCTTGCTCAGAACAAAAGAACTGTGCTTCCTACAAACACGGGCCATATCTAGTTCAACTCTGCTTAGGAAACTGACAAGAACATTAGCTCTGCTTCAGTCCAATTCACTGTACTTGCTGGGAACAGACACGAGTGCTATTTGCACTGTGTATGGCAATGGGAGCGCAATAGTGACTTTCCTTACCAGAAAACAACTCTTGCTCTTAGGACCCAAAACTGCATGTGATTCAACTCCATTTAGGACTGGGAAACAAACGCTAGCTCACCTTACAAGAAACACACTCTGCTTTTGAGAAAAGAGCACTCTTCTACTCTACTGTGTTTCCTATATGGCCAGAACAGTGAGTTTGCTCAGAACAAAAGAACTGTGCTTCCTACAAATACGGCCATATCTAGTTCAATTCTGCTTAGGAAACTGACAAGAGCAGTAGATCCTCTTCAGTCCAATACACTGTACATGCTGGGAACAGACGCAAGTGCTATTTGCCCTGTGTATGACAATGGGAGCGCAATAGTGACTCTTCTTACCAGAAAACAACTCTTGCTCGTAGGACAAGAAACTGCATGTGATTCAACTCCATTTAGGACTGGGAAACAAACGCTAGCTTGCCTTACAAGAAACACACTCTGCTTTTGAGAAAATTGCACTCTTCTACTCGACTGTGTTTCCTATGGGGTCCGAACAGTGACCTTGGTCAGAACAAAAGAACTGTGCTTCCTACACACACGGGCCATATCTAGTTCATCTCTGCTTTGGAAACTGACAAGAACAGTAGCTCCTCTTCAGTCCAATACACTGTTCTTGCTGGGAACAGACGTGAGTGCTATTTGCACTGTGTATGGCAATGGGAGCGCAATAGTGACTTTCCTTACCAGAAAACATCTCTTGGTCGTAGGACCAAAAACTGCATGTGATTCAACTCCATTTAGTACTGGGAAACAAACGCTAGCTCGCCTTACAAGAAACACACTCTGCTTTTGAGAAAAGAGCACTATTCTACTCTACTGTGTTTCCTATGGGGTCCGAAAAGTGAGCTTGCTCAGAACAAATGAACAGTGCTTCCTACACACATGGGCCATATCTAGTTCAACTCTGCTTAGGAAACTGACAAGAACAGTAGATCCTCTTCAGTCCAATACACTGTACATGCTGGGAACAGATGCCAGTGCTATTTGCCCTAGTATCACAATGGGAGCGCAATAGTGACTCTTCTTACCAGAAAACAACTCTTGCTCCTAGGAAAAGAAACTGCATGTGATTCAACTCCATTTAGGACTGGGAAACAAACACTAGCTCGCCTTACAAGAAACACACTCTGCTTTTGAGAAAAGAGCACTCTTCTACTCTACTGTGTTTCCTATATGGCCAGAACAGTGAGTTTGCTCAGAACAAAAGAACTGTGCTTCCTACAAATACGGCCATATCTAGTTCAATTCTGCTTAGGAAACTGACAAGAGCAGTAGATCCTCTTCAGTCCAATACACTGTACATGCTGGGAACAGACGCCAGTGCTATTTGTGCTAGTATCACAATGGGAGCGCAATAGTGACTCTTCTTACCAGAAAACAACTCTTGCTCGTAGGACCAAAAACTGCATGTGATTCAACTCCATTTAGAACTGGGAAACAAACACTAGCTCACCTTACAAGAAACACACTCTGCTTTTGAGAAAAGAGCACTCTTCTACTCTACTGTGTTTCCTATGGTGCCCGAAAAGTGAGCATTCTCAGAACAAAAGAACTGTGCTTCCTACACACACGGGCCATATCTAGTTCAACTCTGCTTAGGAAACTGACATGAACAGTAGGTCCTCTTCAGTCCAATACACTGTACATGCTGGGAACAGACGCCAGTGCTATTTGCCCTAGTATCACAATGGGAGCGCAATTGTGACTCTTCTTCCCAGAAAACAATTCTTGCTCATAGGAACAGAAACTGCATGTGATTCAACTCCATTTAGAAGTGGGAAACAAACGCTAGCTCGCCTTACAAGAAACACACACTGCTTTTGAGAAAAGAGCACTCTTCTACTCTACTGTGTTTCCTATGGGGTCCGAAGAGTGAGCTTGCTCAGAACAAAGAACTGTGCTTCCTACACACAGGGGCCATATCTAGTTCAACTCTGCTTAGGAAACTGAGAAGAACAGTAGCTCCGCTTCAGTCCAATACACTGTACTTGCTGGGAACAGATGTGAGTGCTATTTGCACTGTGTATGTAAATGGGAGCACAATAGTGACTTTCCTTACCAGAAAACAACTCTTGCTCGTAGGACCAAAAACTGCATGTGATTCAAATCCATTTAGGACTGGGAAACAAACGCTAGCTCGCCTTACAAGAAACACACTCTGCTTTTGAGAAAAGAGCAGTCTTCTATTCTACTGTGGTTCATATGGGGTCCGAACAATGAGCTTGCTCAGAACAAAAGAACTGTGCTTCCTACACACACGGGCCATATCTAGTTCAACTCTGCTTAGGAAACTGACAAGAACAGTAGCTCCGGTTCAGTCCAATACACTGTACTTGCTGGGAACAGATGCGAATGCTATTTACACTGTGTATGGCATGGGGAGCGCAACAGTGACTTTATTACCAGATAACAACTCTTGCTCGTAGGACCAGAAACTGCATGTGATTCAACTCCATTTAGGACTTGGAAACAAACGCTAGCTTGACTTACAAGAAACACACTCTGCTTTTGAGAAAGGAGCACTCTTCTACTCTAATGTCTTTCCTATAAGGCTGGAACAGTGAGCAATCTCAGAACAAAAGAACTGTGCTTCCTACACACACGGGCCATATCTAGTTCAACTCTGCTTAGGAAACTGAGAAGAACAGTAGATGCTCTTCAGTCCAATACACTGCACTTGCTGGGAACAGACGCCAGTGCTATTTGCCCTGTGTATGAAAATGGGAGCGCAATAGTGACTCTTCTTACCAGAAAACAACTCTTGCTCGTAGGACCAGAAACTGCATGTGATTCATCTCCATTTAGAATTGGGAAACAAACGCTAGCTCACCTTACAAGAAACACACTCTGCTTTTGAAAAAAGAGCACTCGTCTACTCTACTGTGTTTCCTATGGTGTCCGAACAGTGAGCTTGCTCAGAACAAAAGAACTGTGCGTCCTACACACAGGGGCCATATCTAGTTCAACTCTGCTTAGGAAACTGACAAGAACAGTAGCTCCACTTTAGTCCAATATACTGTACTTCCTGAGAACAGACGCGAGTGCTATTTGCACTGTGTATGACAAGGGGAGCGCAATAGTGACTCTTCTTACCAGAAAACAACTCTTGCTCGTAGGACAAGAAACTGCATGTGATTCAACTCCATTTAGGACTGGGAAACAATCGCTAGCTCGCCTTACAAAAAACACACTCTGATTTTGAGAAAAGAGCACTCTTCTACTCTACTGTGTTTCCTATAGGGCCAGAACAGTGAGCTTGCTCAGAACAAAAGAACTGTGCTTCATACAAATACGGCCATATCTAGTTCAATTCTGCTTAGGAAACTGAAAAGAACAGTAGATCCTCTTCAGTCCAATATACTGTACATGCTGGAAACAGACGCCAGTGCTATTTGCCCTTTGTATGACAATGGGAACGCAATAGTGACTCTTCTTACCAGAAAACTACTCTTGCTCGTAGGACAAGAAACTGCATGTGATTCAACTCCATTAAGACTGGGAAACAAACGCTAGCTCTCCTTACAAGAAACACACTCTGCTTTTGAGAAAAGAGCACTCTTCTATTCTACTTTGTATCCAAGGGGTCCGAACAGTGAGCTTGCTCAGAACAAAAGAACTGTGATTCCTACCTACACGGGCCATATCTAGTTCAACTCTTCTTAGGAAACTGACAAGAACAGTAGATCCTCTTCAGTCCAATACACTGTACTTGCTTGGAACAGTGAGTGCTATTTGCACTGTGTCTGGCAATGGGAGTGCAATAGTGACTTTCCTTACCAGAAAACAACTCTTGCTCGTATGACCAAAAACAGGATGTGATTCAACTCCATTTAGGACAGGGAAACAAATGCTAGATTGCCTTACAAGAAAAACGCTCTGCTTTTGAGAAAAGAGCACTCTTCTACTCTACTGTGTTTACTATGGGGTCCGAACATTGAGCTTTCTCAGAACAAATGAACTGTGCTTCCTACACACACGGGCCATATCTAGTTCAACTCTGCTTAGGAGACTGACAAGAAAGGTAGATCCTCTTCAGTCAAATACACTGTACATGCTGGGATTAGACGCCAGTGCTATTTGCCTTGTGTATGACAATGGGAGCACAATAGTGACTCTTCTTACCAGAAAAGAACTCTTGCTGGTAGGACCAGAAACTGCATGTGATTCAACTCCATTTAGGACTGGGAAACAAACGCTAGCTCGACTTACAAAAACACACTCTGCTTTTGAGAAAAGAGCACTCTTCTACTTTACTGTGTTTCCTATGGTGTCCGAACAGTGAGCTTGCTCAGAACAAAAGAACTGTGCTTCCTACACACATGGGCCATATCTAGTTCAACTCTGCTTAGGAAACTGACAAGAACAGTAGCTCCTTTTCAGTCCAATACACTGTACTTGCTGGGAACAGACGCGAGTGGTATTTGCACTGTGTATGGCAATGGGAGCACAATAGTGACTTTCCTTACCAGAAAACAACTCTTGCCCGTAGGACCAAAAACTGGATGTGATTCAACTCCATTTAGGAATGGGAAACAAACGCTAGCTCACCTTACAAGAAAGACACTCTGATTTTGAGAAAAGAGCACTCTTCTACTCGACTGTGTTTCCTATGGGGTCCGAACAGTGAGCTTGCACAGAACAAAAGAACTGTGCTTCCTACACACACGGGCCATATCTAGTTCAACTCAGCTTAGGAAACTGACAAGAACAGTAGATGCTCTTCAGTCCAATACACTGTACATGCTGGGAACAGACGCCAGTGCTATTTGCCCTATGTATGACAATGGTAGCGCAATAGTGACTCTTCTTACCAGAAAATATCTCTTACTCGTAGGACAAGAAACTGCATGTGATTCATCTCCATTTAGGATTGGGAAACAAACGCTAGCTCGCCTTACAAGAAACACACTCTGCTTTTGAGAAAAGAGCAGTCTTCTACTCTACTGTGTTTCTTATAGGGTGCGTACAGTGAGCTTGCTCAGAACAAAAGAACTGTGTTTCCTACACACATGGGCCATATCTAGTTCAACTCTGCTTAGGAAACTGACAAGAACAGTAGCTCTTTTTCAGTTCAATACATTGCACTTGCTGGGAGCAGACGCGAGTGCTATTTGCACTGTGTATGGCAATGGGATCGCAATAGTGACTTTCCTTACCAGAAAACAACTCTTGCTCCTAGGACCAGAAACTGCATGTGATTCAACTCCATTTAGGACTGGGAAACAAACGCTAGCTCGTCTTACAAGAAAGACACTCTGCTTTTTCAAAACCATCACTCTTCTACTCTACTTTGTTTCCAATAGGGCCAGAACAGTGAGCTTGCTCAGAACAAAAGAACTGTGCTTCCTACGCACATGGCCATATCTAGTTCAATTCTACTTAGGAAACTGACAAGAACTGTAGATGCTCTTGAGTCCAAAACACTGTACATGCTGGAACAGACGCCAGTGCTAATTGCCCTGTGTATGACAATGGGAGCGCAATAGTTACTCTTCTTACCAGAAAACAATTCATGCTCATAGGTCCAGAAACTGCATGTGATTCAACTCCATTTAGGACTGGGAAACAAACGCTACCTCGCCTTACAAAAAACACACTCTGCTTTTGAAAACAGAGCACTCTTCTACTCTACTGTGTTTCCTACAGGGCCAGAACATTGAACTTGCTCAGAACAAAAGAACTGTGCTTCCTACACACAGGGGCCATATCTAGTTCAACCCTGCTTAGGAAACTGACAAGAACAGTAGCTTCTCTTCAGTCCAATACACTGTACTTGCTTGGAACAGACGTGAGTGCTATTTGCACTGTGCCTGGCAATGGGAGTGCAATAGTGACTTTCCTTACCAGAAAACAACTCTTGCTCGTAAGACCAAAAACAGGATGTGATTCAACTCCATTTAGGACAGGGAAACAAATGCTAGCTTGTCTTACAAGAAACACACTCTGCTTTTGAGAAAAGAGCACTCTTCTACTCTACTGTGTTTCCTATGGGGTCCGAACAGTGAGCTTGCTCAGAACAAAAGAACTGTGCTTCCTACACACATGGGCAATATCTAGTTCAACTCTCCTTAGGAAACTGACAAGAAAGGTAGATCCTCTTCAGTCCAATACACTGTACTTGTTGGGATTAGACGCCAGTGCTATTTGCCTTGTGTATGACAATGGGAGCACAATAGTGTCTCTTCTTACCAGAAAAGAACTCTTGCTGGTAGGACCAGAAACTGCATGTGATTCAACTCCATTTAGGACTGGGAAACAAACGCTAGCTCGACTTACAAGAAGCACACTCTGCTTTTGAGAAAAGAGCAGTCTTCTACTATAATGTGCTTCCTATAGGGCCAGAACAGTGAGCATTCGCAGAACAAAAGAACTGTGCTTCCTACACACACGGTCCTTATCTAGTTCAACTCTGCTTAGGAAACTGACAAGAACAGTAGATCCTCTTCAGTCCGATACACTGTACATGCTGGGAACAGATGCCAGTGCTATTTTCCCTGTGTATGAAAATGGGAGCACAATAGTGACACTTCTTACCAGAACAAAACTCTTGCTCGTAGGACCAGAAACTGCATGTGATTCAACTCCATTTAGGATTGGGAAACAAACCCTAGCTCGCCTTACAAGAAACATACTCTGCCTTTGAGAAAAGAGCACTCTTCTACTCTACTGTGTTTCCTATGGTGTCCGAACAGTGAGCTTGCTCAGAACAAAAGAACTGTGCTTCCTACAAACACGGGCCATATCTAGTTCAACTCTGCTTAGGAAACTGACAAGAACATTAGCTCTGCTTCAGTCCAATTCACTGTACTTGCTGGGAACAGACACGAGTGCTATTTGCACTGTGTATGGCAATGGGAGCGCAATAGTGACTTTCCTTACCAGAAAACAACTCTTGCTCTTAGGACCCAAAACTGCATGTGATTCAACTCCATTTAATACTGGGAAACAAACGCTAGCTCACCTTACAAGAAACACACTCTGCTTTTGAGAAAAGAGCACTCTTCTACTCTACTGTGTTTCCTATATGGCCAGAACAGTGAGTTTGCTCAGAACAAAAGAACTGTGCTTCCTACAAATACGGCCATATCTAGTTCAATTCTGCTTAGGAAACTGACAAGAACAGTAGATCCTCTTCAGTCCAATACACTGTACATGCTGGGAACAGACGCAAGTGCTATTTGCCCTGTGTATGACAATGGGAGCGCAATAGTGACTCTTCTTACCAGAAAACAACTCTTGCTCGTAGGACAAGAAACTGCATGTGATTCAACTCCATTTAGGACTGGGAAACAAACGCTAGCTTGCCTTACAAGAAACACACTCTGCTTTTGAGAAAATTGCACTCTTCTACTCGACTGTGTTTCCTATGGGGTCAGAACAAAAGAACAGTGCTTCCTACACACACAGGCCATATCTAGTTCAACTCTGCTTTGGAAACTGACAAGAACAGTAGCTCCTCTTCAGTCCAATACACTGTTCTTGCTGGGAACAGACGTGAGTGCTATTTGCACTGTGTATGGCAATGGGAGCGCAATAGTGACTTTCCTTACCAGAAAACAACTCTTGCTCCTAGGAAAAGAAACTGCATGTGATTCAACTCCATTTAGGACTGGGAAACAAACACTAGCTCGCCTTACAAGAAACACACTCTGCTTTTGAGAAAAGAGCACTCTTCTACTCTACTGTGTTTCCTATATGGCCAGAACAGTGAGTTTGCTCAGAACAAAAGAACTGTGCTTCCTACAAATACGGCCATATCTAGTTCAGTTCTGCTTAGGAAACTGACAAGAGCAGTAGATCCTCTTCAGTCCAATACACTGTACATGCTGGGAACAGACGCCAGTGCTATTTGTGCTAGTATCACAATGGGAGCGCAATAGTGACTCTTCTTACCAGAAAACAACTCTTGCTCGTAGGACCAAAAACTGCATGTGATTCAACTCCATTTAGGACTGGGAAACAAACACTAGCTCGCCTTACAAGAAACACACTCTGCTTTTGAGAAAAGAGCACTCTTCTACTCTACTGTGTTTCCTATGGTGCCCGAAAAGTGAGCATTCTCAGAACAAAAGAACTGTGCTTCCTACACACACGGGCCATATCTAGTTCAACTCTGCTTAGGAAACTGACATGAACAGTATCTCCTCTTCAGTCCAATACACTGTACATGCTGGGAACAGACGCCAGTGCTATTTGCCCTAGTATCAAAATGGGAGCGCAATTGTGACTCTTCTTCCCAGAAAACAACTCTAGCTCGTAGGACCAGAAACTGCATGTGATTCATCTCCATTTATATTGGGAAACAAACGCTAGCTCGCATTACAAGAAACACACTCTGCTTTTGAGAAAAGAGCACTCTTCTACTCTACTGTGGTTCCTACATGGCCAGAATAGTTAGTTTGCTCAGAACAAAGAACTGTGCTTCCTACAAATACAGCCATATCTAGTTCAATTCTGCTTAGGAAACTGACAAGAACAGTAGATCCTCTTCAGTCCAATACACTGTACATGCTGGGAACAGACGCCAGTGCTATTTGCCCTGTGTATGACAATGGGAGCGCAATAGTGACTCTTCTTACCAGAAAACAACTCTTGCTCGTAGGACAAGAAACTGCATGTGATTCAACTCCATTTATGACTGGGAAACAAACGCTCACTCGCCTTACAAGAAACACACTCTGCTTTTGAGAAAAGAGCACTCTTCTACTCTACTGTCTTTCCTATGGGGTCCCAACAGTGAGCTTGCTCAGAAAAAAAGAACTGTGCTTCCTACACACACGGGCCATATCTAGTTCAACTCTGCTTAGGAAACTGACAAGAACAGTAGCTCCTCTTCAGTGCAACACACTGTTCTTGCTGGGAACAGACGCGAGTGCTATTTGCACTATGTATGGCATTGGGACCACAATAGTGACTTTCCTTACCAGAAAACAACTCTTGCTCGTAGGACCAAAACTGGATGTGACTCAACTCCATTTAGGAATGGGAAACAAACTCTAGCTTGCCTTACAAGAAACACACTCTGCTTTTGAGAAAAGAGCACTATTCTACTCTACTGTGTTTCCTATGGTGTCTGAACAGTGAGCTTGCTCAAAACAAAAGAACTGTGCTTCCTACACACAGGGGCCATAACTAGTTCAACTCTGCTTAGGAAACTGACATGAACAGTAGCTCCTCTTCAGTCCAATACACTGTACATGCTGGGAACAGACGCCAGTGCTATTTGCACTGTGTATGGCAATGGGAGCACAATAGTGACTCTTCTTCCCAGAAAACAATTCTTGCTCATAGGAACAGAAACTGCATGTGATTCAACTCCATTTAGAATTGGGAAACAAACGCTAGCTCGCCTTACAAGAAACACACACTGCTTTTGAGAAAAGAGCACTCTTCTACTCTACTGTGTTTCCTATGGGGTCCGAAGAGTGAGCTTGCTCAGAACAAAGAACTGTGCTTCCTACACACAGGGGCCATATCTAGTTCAACTCTGCTTAGGAAACTGACAAGAACAGTAGCTCCGCTTCAGTCCAATACACTGTACTTGCTGGGAACAGATGTGAGTGCTATTTGCACTGTGTATGTAAATGGGAGCACAATAGTGACTTTCCTTACCAGAAAACAACTCTTGCTCGTAGGACCAAAAACTGCATGTGATTCAAATCCATTTAGGACTGGGAAACAAACGCTAGCTCGCCTTACAAGAAACACACTCTGCTTTTGAGAAAAGAGCAGTCTTCTATTCTACTGTGGTTCATATGGGGTCCGAACAATGAGCTTGCTCAGAACAAAAGAACTGTGCTTCCTACACACACGGGCCATATCTAGTTCAACTCTGCTTAGGAAACTGACAAGAACAGTAGCTCCAGTTCAGTCCAATACACTGTACTTGCTGGGAACAGATGCGAATGCTATTTATACTGTGTATGTCATGGTTAGCGCAACAGTGACTTTATTACCAGATAACAACTCTTGCTCGTAGGACCAGAAACTGCATGTGATTCAACTCCATTTAGGACTTGGAAACAAACGCTAGCTTGACTTACAAGAAACACACTCTGCTTTTGAGAAAGGAGCACTCTTCTACTCTAATGTCTTTCCTATAAGGCTGGAACAGTGAGCAATCTCAGAACAAAAGAACTGTGCTTCCTACACACACGGGCCATATCTAGTTCAACTCTGCTTAGGAAACTGAGAAGAACAGTAGATGCTCTTCAGTCCAATACACTGCACTTGCTGGGAACAGACGCCAGTGCTATTTGCCCTGTGTATGAAAATGGGAGCGCAATAGTGACTCTTCTTACCAGAAAACAACTCTTGCTCGTAGGACCAGAAACTGCATGTGATTCATCTCCATTTAGGATTGGGAAACAAACGCTAGCTCACCTTACAAGAAACACACTCTGCTTTTGAAAAAAGAGCACTCTTCTACTCTACTGTGTTTCCTATGGTGTCCGAACAGTGAGCTTGCTCAGAACAAAAGAACTGTGCTTCCTACACACACGGGCCATATCTAGTTCAACTCTGCTTAGGAAACTGACAAGAACAGTAGCTCCCCTTTAGTCCAATATACTGTACTTCCTGAGAACAGACGCGAGTGCTATTTGCACTGTGTATGACAAGGGGAGCTCAATAGTGAATCTTCTTACCAGAAACCAACTCTTGCTCGTAGGACAAGAAACTGCATGTGATTCAACTCCATTTAGGACTGGGAAACAATCGCTAGCTCGCCTTACAAAAAACACACTCTGCTTTTGAGAAAAGAGCACTCTTCTACTCTACTGTGTTTCCTATAGGGCCAGAACAGTGAGCTTGCTCAGAACAAAAGAACTGTGCTTCATACAAATACGGCCATATCTAGTTCAATTCTGCTTAGGAAACTGAAAAGAACAGTAGATCCTCTTCAGTCCAATACACTGTACATGCTGGAAACAGACGCCAGTGCTATTTGCCCTTTGTATGACAATGGGAACGCAATAGTGACTCTTCTTACCAGAAAACTACTCTTGCTCGTAGGACAAGAAACTGCATGTGATTCAACTCCATTAAGACTGGGAAACAAACGCTAGCTCGCCTTACAAGAAACACACTCTGCTTTTGAGAAAAGAGCACTCTTCTATTCTACTTTGTATCCAAGGGGTCCGAACAGTGAGCTTGCTCAGAACAAAAGAACTGTGATTCCTACCTACACGGGCCATATCTAGTTCAACTCTTCTTAGGAAACTGACAAGAACAGTAGCTCCTCTTCAGTCCAATACACTGTACTTCTTGGAACAGACGTGAGTGCTATTTGCACTGTGTCTGGCAATGGGAGTGCAATAGTGACTTTCCTTACCAGAAAACAACTCTTGCTCGTAAGACCAAAAACAGGATGTGATTCAACTCCATTTAGGACAGGGAAACAAATGCTAGATTGCCTTACAAGAAAAACGCTCTGCTTTTGAGAAAAGAGCACTCTTCTACTCTACTGTGTTTACTATGGGGTCCGAACAGTGAGCTTGCTCAGAACAAAAGAACTGTGCTTCCTACACACACGGGCCATATCTAGTTCAACTCTGCTTAGGATACTGACAAGAAAGGTAGATCCTCTTCAGTCAAATACACTGTACATGCTGGGATTAGACGCCAGTGCTATTTGCCTTGTGTATGACAATGGGAGCACAATAGTGACTCTTCTTACCAGAAAAGAACTCTTGCTAGTAGGACCAGAAACTGCATGTGATTCAACTCCATTTAGGACTGGGAAACAAACGCTAGCTCGACTTACAAAAACACACTCTGCTTTTGAGAAAAGAGCACTCTTCTACTCTACTGTGTTTCCTATGGTGTCCGAACAGTGAGCTTGCTCAGAACAAAAGAACTGTGCTTCCTACACACATGGGCCATATCTAGTTCAACTCTGCTTAGGAAACTGACAAGAACAGTAGCTCCTTTTCAGTCCAATACACTGTACTTGCTGGGAACAGACGCGAGTGGTATTTGCACTGTGTATGGCAATGGGAGCACAATAGTGACTTTCCTTACCAGAAAACAACTCTTGCCCGTAGGACCAAAAACTGGATGTGATTCAACTCCATTTAGGAATGGGAAACAAACGCTAGCTCGCCTTACAAGAAAGACACTCTGATTTTGAGAAAAGAGCACTCTTCTACTCGACTGTGTTTCCTATGGGGTCCGAACAGTGAGCTTGCACAGAACAAAAGAACTGTGCTTCCTACAAACATGGGCCATATCTAGTTCAACTCTGCTTAGGAAACTGACAAGAACATTAGCTCCGCTTCAGTCCAATTCACTGTACTTGCTGGGAACAGACACCAGTGCTATTTGCACTGTGTATGGCAATGGGAGCGCAATAGTGACTTTCCTTACCAGAAAACAATTCTTGCTCGTAGGACCAAAAACTGCATGTGATTCAACTCCATTTAGGACTGGGAAAAAAACGCTAGCTCACCTTACAAGAAACACACTCTGCTTTTGAGAAAAGAGCACTCTTCTACTCTACTGTGTTTCCTATGGTGCCCGAACAGTGAGCATTCTCAGAACAAAAGAACTGTGCTTCCTACACACACGGGCCATATCTAGTTCAACTCTGCTTAGGAAACTGACATGAACAGTAGCTCCTCTTCAGTCCAATACACTGTACATGCTGGGAACAGACGCCAGTGCTATTTGCCCTAGTATCACAATGGGAGCGCAATTGTGACTCTTCTTCCCAGAAAACACCTCTAGCTCGTAGGACCAGAAACTGCATGTGATTCATCTCCATTTATATTGGGAAACAAACGCTAGCTCGCATTACAAGAAACACACTCTGCTTTTGAGAAAAGAGCACTCTTCTACTCTACTGTGTTTCCTATATGGCCAGAACAGTGAGTTTGCTCAGAACAAAAGAACTGTGCTTCCTACAAATACAGCCATATCTAGTTCAATTCTGCTTAGGAAACTGACAAGAACAGTAGATCCTCTTCAGTCCAATACACTGTACATGCTGGGAACAGACGCCAGTGCTATTTGCCCTGTGTATGACAATGGGAGCACAATAGTGACTCTTCTTACCAGAAAACAACTCTTGCTCGTAGGACAAGAAACTGCATGTGATTCAACTCCATTTATGACTGGGAAACAAATGCTCACTCGCCTTACAAGAAACACACTCTGCTTTTGAGAAAAGAGCACTCTTCTACTCTACTGTCTTTCCAATGGGGTCCCAACAGTGAGCTTGCTCAGAAAAAAGGAACTGTGCTTCCTACACACACGGGCCATATCTAGTTCAACTCTGCTTAGGAAACTGACAAGAACAGTAGCTCCGCTTCAGTCCAATACACTGTACTTGCTGGGAACAGATGCGAGTGCTATTTGCACTGTGTATGTAAATGGGAGCACAATAGTGACTTTCCTTACCAGAAAACAACTCTTGCTCGTAGGACCAAAAACTGCATGTGATTCAAATCGATTTAGGACTGGGAAACAAACGCTAGCTCGCCTTACAAGAAACACACTCTGCTTTTGAGAAAAGAGCAGTCTTCTATTCTACTGTGGTTCATATGGGGTCCGAACAATGAGCTTGCTCAGAACAAAACAACTGTGCTTCCTACACACACGGGCCATATCTAGTTCAACTCTGCTTAGGAAACTGATAAGAACAGTAGCTCCGCTTCAGTCCAATACACTGTACTTGCTGGGAACAGATGCGAATGCTATTTATACTGTGTATGGCATGGGGAGCACAACAGTGACTTTATTACCAGAAAACAACTCTTGCTCGTAGGACCAAAAACAGGATGTGATTCAACTCCATTCAGGACTGGGAAACAAATGCTAGCTTGCCTTACAAGAAACACACTCTGCTTTTGAGAAAGAAGCACTGCTCTACTCTACTGTGTTTCCTATGTGGTCCAAACAGTGAGATTGCTCAGAACAAAAGAACAGTGCTTCCTACACACATGGGCCATATCTAGTTCAACTCTGCTTAGGAAACTGACAAGAACAGTAGATCCTCTTCAGTCCAATACACTGTACATGCTGGGAACAGACGCCAGTGCTACTTGCCCTAGTATCACAATGGGAGCGCAATGGTGACTCTTCTTACCAGAAAACAACTCTTGCTCCTAGGAAAAGAAACTGCATGTGATTCAACTCCATTTAGGACTGGGAAACAAACACTAGCTCGCCTTACAAGAAACACACTCTGCTTTTGAGAAAAGAGCACTCCTCTACACTACTGTGTTTCCTATGGTGCCTGAAAAGTGAGCATTCTCAGAACAAAAGAACTGTGCTTCCTACACACACGGGTCATATCTAGTTCAACTCTGCTTAGGAAACTGACATGAACAGTAGCTCCTCTTCAGTCCAATACACTGTACATGCTCGGAACAGACGCCAGTGCTATTTGCCCTAGTATCACAATGGGAGCGCAATAGTGACTCTTCTTACCAGAAAACAACTCTTGCTCGTAGGACCAGAAACTGCATGTGATTCATCTCCATTTAGGATTGGGAAACAAACTCTAGCTCGCCTTACAAGAAAAACACTCTGCTTTTGAGAAAAGAGCACTCTTCTACTCTACTGTGTTTCCTATAGGGCCAGAACAGTGAGCATTCTCAGAACAAAAGAACTGTGCATCCTACACACAGGGGCCATATCTAGTTCAACGCTGCTTAGGAAACTGACAAGAACAGTAGCTCCTCTTCAGTCCAATACACTGTACTTGCTGGGAACAGAAGCGAGTGCTATTTGCACTGTGTATGGAAATGGGACCGCAATAGACACTTTCCTTACCAGAAAACAACTCTTGGTCGTAGAACCAAAAACTGCATGTGATTCAACTCTATTTAGGACTGGGAAACAAACGCTAGCTCGCCTTACAAGAAACACACTCTGCTTTTGAGAAAAGAGCACTCTTCTACTCTACTGTGTTTCCTATAGGGCCAGAACAGTGAGTTTGCTCAGAACAAAAGAACTGTGCTTTCTACAAATACGGCCATATCTAGTTCAATTCTGCTTAGGAAACTGACAAGAACAGTAGATACTCTTCAGTCCAATACACTGTACATGCTGCGAACAGACGCAAGTGCTATTTGCCCTGTGTATGACAATGGGAGCGCAATAGTGACTCTTCTTGACAGAAAACTACTCTTGCTCGTAGGACAAGAAACTGCATGTGATTCAACTCCATTTAGGACTGGGAAACAAACGCTAGCTTGCCTTACAAGAAACACACTCTGCTTTTGAGAAAATTGCACTCTTCTACTCGACTGTGTTTCCTAAGGGGTCCGAAAAGTGAGCTTGCTCAGAACAAAAGAACTGTGCTTCCTACACACACAGGCCATATCTAGTTCAACTCTGCTTTGGAAACTGACAAGAACAGTAGCTCCTATTCAGTCCAATACACTGTTCTTGCTGGGAACAGACGTGAGTGCTATTTGCACTGTGTATGGCAATGGGAGCGCAATAGTGACTTTCCTTACCAGAAAACATCTCTTGGTCGTAGGACCAAAAACTGCATGTGATTCAACTCCATTTAGTACTGGGAAACAAACACTAGCTCGCCTTACAAGAAATACACTCTGCTTTTGAGAAAAGAGCACTCCTGTACACTACTGTGTTTCCTATAGGGCCAGAACAGTGAGCATTCTCAGAACAAAAGAACTGTGCTTCCTACACACAGGGGCCATATCTAGTTCAACTCTGCTTAGGAAACTGACAAGAACAGTAGCTCCGCTTCAGTCCAATACACTGTACTTGCTGGGAACAGAAGCGAGTGCTATTTGCACTGTGTATGGAAATGGGAGCGCAACAGACACTTTCCTTACCAGAAAACAACTCTTGGTCGTAGAACCAAAAACTGCATGTGATTCAACTCCATTTAGGACTGGGAAAAAAACGCTAGCTCGCCTTACAAGAAACACACTCTGCTTTTGAGAAAAGAGCACTCTTCTACTCTACTGTGTTTCCTATAGGGCCAGAACAGTGAGTTTGCTCAGAACAAAAGAACTGCGCTTTCTACAAATAAGGCCATATCTATTTCAATTCTGCTTAGGAAACTGACAAGAACAGTAGATACTCTTCAGTCCAATACACTGTACATGCTGCGAACAGACGCAAGTTCTATTTGCCCTGTGTATGACAATGGGAGCGCAATAGAGACTCTTCTTACCAGAAAACAACTCTTGCTCGTAGGACAAGAAACTACATGTGATTCAACTCCATTTAGGACTGGGAAACAAACGCTAGCTCGCCTTGCAAGAAACACACTCTGCTTTTGAGAAAAGAGCACTCTTCTACTCTACTGTGTTTCCTAAGTGGTCCGAAAAGTGAGCTTGCTCAGAACAAAAGAACTGTGCTTCCTACACACAGGGGCCATATCTAGTTCAACTATGCTTAGGAAACTGACATGAACAGTAGTTCTGCTTCACTCCAATACACTGTACTTGCTTGGAACAGACGCCAGTGCTATTTGCCCTGTGTATGACAATGGGAGCGCAGTAGTGACTCTTCTTACCAGAAAACAACTCTTGCTCATAGGACAAGAAACTGCATGTGATTCAACTCCATTTAGGACTGGGAAACAAACGCTAGCTCGCCTTACAAGAAACACACTCAGCTTTTGAGAAAAGAGCACTCTTCTACTCTACTGTGTTTCCTATGGGGTCCCAACAGTGAGCTTGCTCAGAACAAAAGAACTGTGCTTCCTACACACACGGGCCATATCTAGTTCAACTCTGCTTAGGAAACTGACAAGAGCAGTAGCTCCTCTTCAGTCCAATACACTGTTCTTGCTTGGAACAGACGCGAGTGCTATTTGCACTGTGTTTGGCATTGGGACCACAATAGTGACTTTCCTTACCAGAAAACAACTCTTGCTCGTAGGACCAAAATCTGGATGTGACTCAACTCCATTTCTGATTGGGAAACAAACACTAGCTCACCTTACAAGAAACACACTCTGCTTTTGAGAAAAGAGCACTCCTCTACTCTACTGTGTTTCCTATGGGGTCCGAACAGTGAGCTTGCTCAGAACAAAAGAACTGTGCTTCCTACACACACGGGCCATATCTAGTTCAATTATGCTTAGGAAACTAACAAGAACAGCAGATCCTCTTCAGTCCAATACATCTGTACACAGATGCCAGTGCTATTTGCCCCGTTTATGACAATGGGAGCACAATAGTGACTCTTCTTACCAGAAAACAACTCTTGCTCGTAGGACCAGAAACTGCATGTGATTCAACTCCATTTAGGACTGGGAAACAAACGCTAGCTTGACTTACAAGAAACACACTCTGCTTTTGAGAAAGGAGCACTCTTCTACTCTAATGTCTTTCCTATAAGGCCAGAATAGTGAGCAATCTCAGAACAAAAGAACTGTGCTTCCTACACACACGGGCCATATCTAGTTCAACTCTGCTTAGGAAACTGACAAGAACAGTAGCTCTTCTTCAGTCCAATACACTGCACTTGCTGGGAGCAGACGCGAGTGCTATTTGCACTGTGTATGGCAATGGGATCGCAATAGTGACTTTCCTTACCAGAAAACAACTCTTGCTCGTAGGACCAGAAACTGCATGTGATTCAACTCCATTTAGGACTGGGAAACAAACGCTAGCTCGTCTTACAAGAGAGATACTCTGCTTTTTCGAAACCATCACTCTTCTACTCTACTTTGTTTCTTATAGGGCCAGAACAGTGAGCTTGCTCAGAACAAAAGAACTGTGCTTCCTACGCACACGGCCATATCTAGTTCAATTCTACTTAGGAAACTGACAAGAACAGTAGATCCTCTTCAGTCCAATACACTGTACATCCTGGGAACAGACGCCAGTGCTAATTGCCCTGTGTATGACAATGGGAGCGCAATAGTGATTCTTATTACCAAAAAAAAAAAATTCATGCTCATAGGTCCAGAAACTGCATGTGATTCAACTCCATTTAGGACTGGTAAACAAACGCTAGCTCGCCTTACAAGAAACACACTCTGCTTTTTAGAAAAGAGCACTCTTCTACTCTACTGTGTTTCCCAAAGGGCCAGAACAGTGAGCATTCTCAGAACAATAGAACTGTGCTTCCTATACACACGGGCCATATCTAGTTCAAGTCTGCTTAGGAAACTGACAAGAACAGTAGATCCTCTTCAGTCCAATACTCTGTACGTTGCGGGAACAGACGCCAGTGCTATTTGCCCTATGTATCACAATGGAGCGCAATAGTGACTCTTCTTACCAGAAAACAACTCTTGCTCGTAGGACCAGAAACTGCATGTGATTCATCTCCATTTAGGATTGGGAAACAAACGCTAGCTCACCTTACAAGAAACACACTCTGCTTTTGAGAAAAGAGCACTCTTCTACTCTACTGTGTTTTCTATGGTGTCCGAACAGTGAGCTTGCTCAGAACAAAAGAACTGTGCTTCCTACACACAGAGGCCATATCTAGTTCAACTCTGCTTAGGAAACTGACATGAACAGTGGCTCCTCTTCAGTCCAATACACTGTACTTGCTGGGAACAGACGCGAGTGCTTTTTGCACTGTGTATGTCAATGGGAGCACAATAGTGACTCTTCTTCCCAGAAAACAATTCTTGCTCATAGGAACAGAAACTGCATGTGATTCAACTCCATTTAGAACTGGGAAACAAATGCTAGCTCGCCTTACAAGAAACACACACTGCTTTTGAGAAAAGAGCAATCTTCTACTCTACTGTGTTTCCTAGAGGGCCAGAACAGTGAGCTTGCTCAGAACAAAAGAACTGTGCTTCCTACACACAGGGGCCATATCTAGTTCAACTCTGCTTAGGAAACTGACAAGAACAGTAGCTCCGCTTCAGTCCAATACACTGTACTTGCTGGGAACAGATGCGAGTGCTATTTGCACTGTGTATGTAAATGGGAGCACAATAGTGACTTTCCTTACCAGAAAACAACTCTTGCTCGTAGGACCAAAAACTGCATGTGATTCAAATCGATTTAGGACTGTGAAACAAACGCTAGCTCGCCTTACAAGAAACACACTCTGCTTTTGAGAAAAGAGCACTCTTCTACTCTAGTGTGTTTCCTATTGGCCCAGAACAGTGAATTTGCTCAGAACAAAAGAACTGTGCTTCCTACACACATGGGCCATATCTAGTTCAACTCTGCTTAGGAAACTGACAAGAACAGTAGCTCCGCTTCAGTCCAATACACTGTACTTGCTTGGAACAGACGCGAGTGCTATTTGCACTGTGTATGGAATTGGGAGCGCAATAGTGACTTTCCTTACCAGAAAACAACTCTTGCTCGTAGGACCAAAAACTGCATGTGATTCAACTCAATTTAGGACTGGGAAACAAATGCTAGCTCGCGTTACAGGAAACACACACTGCTTTTGAGAAAAGAGCAATCTTCTACTCTACTGTGTTTCCTATAGGGCCAGAACAGTGAGCTTACTCAGAACAAAAGAACTGTGCTTCCTACAAATACGGCCATATCTAGTTCAATTCTGCTTAGGAAACTGACAAGAACAGTAGATCCTCTTCAGTCCAATACACTGTACATGCTGGGAATAGACGCCAGTGCTATTTGCCGTGTTTGACAATGGGAGCGCAATTGTGACTCTTCTTACCAGAAAACAACTCCTGCTCGTAGGACAAGAAACTGCATGTGATTCAACTCCATTTAGGACTGGGAAACAAACGCTAGCTCGCCTTACAAGAAACACACTCAGCTTTTGAGAAAAGAGCACTCTTCTACTCTACTGTGTTTCCTATGGGGTCCCAACAGTGAGCTTGCTCAGAACAAAAGAACTGTGCTTCCTACACACACGGGCCATATCTAGTTCAACTCTGCTTAGGAAACTGACAAGAGCAGTAGCTCCTCTTCAGTCCAATACACTGTTCTTGCTTGGAACAGACGCGAGTGCTATTTGCACTGTGTATGGCATTGGGACCACAATAGTGACTTTCCTTACCAGAAAACAACTCGTGCTCGTAGGACCAAAATCTGGATGTGACTCAACTCCATTTCTGATTGGGAAACAAACGCTAGCTCACCTTACAAGAAACACACTCTGCTTTTGAGAAA
Source organism: Peromyscus eremicus (assembly GCF_949786415.1). Taxonomy (NCBI): domain Eukaryota; kingdom Metazoa; phylum Chordata; class Mammalia; order Rodentia; family Cricetidae; genus Peromyscus; species Peromyscus eremicus. Next base: position 2,419 of record NW_026736408.1, on the reverse strand, counting down.
AGAGCACTCCTCTACTCTACTGTGTTTCCTATGGGGTCCGAACAGTGAGCTTGCTCAGAACAAAAGAACTGTGCTTCCTACACACACGGGCCATATCTAGTTCAATTATGCTTAGGAAACTGACAAGAACAGCAGATCCTCTTCAGTCCAATACATCTGTACACAGATGCCAGTGCTATTTGCCCCGTTTATGACAATGGGAGCACAATAGTGACTCTTCTTACCAGAAAACAACTCTTGCTCGTAGGACCAGAAACTGCATGTGATTCAACTCCATTTAGGACTGGGAAACAAACGCTAGCTTGACTTACAAGAAACACACTCTGCTTTTGAGAAAGGAGCACTCTTCTACTCTAATGTCTTTCCTATAAGGCCAGAATAGTGAGCAATCTCAGAACAAAAGAACTGTGCTTCCTACACACACGGGCCATATCTAGTTCAACTCTGCTTAGGAAACTGACAAGAACAGTAGCTCTTCTTCAGTCCAATACACTGCACTAGCTGCGAGCAGACGCGAGTGCTATTTGCACTGTGTATGGCAATGGGATCGCAATAGTGACTTTCCTTACCAGAAAACAACTCTTGCTCGTAGGACCAGAAACTGCATGTGATTCAACTCCATTTAGGACTGGGAAACAAACGCTAGCTCGTCTTACAAGAGAGATACTCTGCTTTTTCGAAACCATCACTCATCTACTCTACTTTGTTTCTTACAGGGCCAGAACAGTGAGCTTGCTCAGAACAAAAGAACTGTGCTTCCTACGCACACGGCCATATCTAGTTCAATTCTACTTAGGAAACTGACAAGAACAGTAGATGCTCTTCAGTCCAATACACTGTACATCCTGGGAACAGACGCCAGTGCTAATTGCCCTGTGTATGACAATGGGAGCACAATAGTGATTCTTATTACCAGAAAAAAAATTCATGCTCATAGGTCCAGAAACTGCATGTGATTCAACTCCATTTAGGACTGGGAAACAAACGCTAGCTCGCCTTACAAGAAACACACTCTGCTTTTTAGAAAAGAGCACTCTTCTACTCTACTGTGTTTCCCATAGGGCCAGAACAGTGAGCATTCTCAGAACAATAGAACTGTGCTTCCTATACACACGGGCCATATCTAGTTCAAGTCTGCTTAGGAAACTGACAAGAACAGTAGATCCTCTTCAGTCCAATACTCTGTACGTTGCGGGAACAGACGCCAGTGCTATTTGCCCTATGTATCACAATGGAGCGCAATAGTGACTCTTCTTACCAGAAAACAACTCTTGCTCGTAGGACCAGAAACTGCATGTGATTCATGTCCATTTAGGATTGGGAAACAAACGCTAGCTCACCTTACAAGAAACACACTCTGCTTTTGAGAAAAGAGCACTCTTCTACTCTACTGTGTTTTCTATGGTGTCCGAACAGTGAGCTTGCTCAGAACAAAAGAACTGTGCTTCCTACACACAGGGGCCATATCTAGTTCAACTCTGCTTAGGAAACTGACATGAACAGTGGCTCCTCTTCAGTCCAATACACTGTACTTGCTGGGAACAGACGCGAGTGCTTTTTGCACTGTGTATGGCAAAGGGAGCACAATAGTGACTCTTCTTCCCAGAAAACAATTCTTGCTCATAGGAACAGAAACTGCATGTGATTCAACTCCATTTAGAACTGGGAAACAAACGCTAGCTCGCCTTACAAGAAACACACACTGCTTTTGAGAAAAGAGCAATCTTCTACTCTACTGTGTTTCCTAGAGGGCCAGAAGAGTGAGCTTGCTCAGAACAAAAGAACTGTGCTTCCTACAAATACGGCCATATCTAGTTCAATTCTGCTTAGGAAACTGACAAGAACAGTAGATCCTCTTCAGTCCAATACACTGTACATGCTGGGAATAGACGCCAGTGCTATTTGCCGTGTTTGACAATGGGAGCGCAATTGTGACTCTTCTTACCAGAAAACAACTCCTGCTCGTAGGACAAGAAACTGCATGTGATTCAACTCCATTTAGGACTGGGAAACAAAAGCTAGCTCGCCTTACAAGAAACACACTCTGCTTTTGAGAAAAGAGCAGTCTTCTATTCTACTGTGGTTCATATGGGGTCCAAACATTGAGCTTGCTCAGAACAAAAGAACTGTGCTTGGTACACACACGGGCCATATCTAGTTCAACTCTGCTTAGGAAACTGACAAGAACAGTAGCTCCGCTTCAGTCCAATACACTGTACTTGCTGGGAACAGTTGCGAGTGCTATTTACAATGTGTATGGCAATGGGAGCACAACAGTGACTTTATTACCAGAAAACAACTCTTGCTCGTAGGACCAAAATCCGGATGTGATTCAACTCCATTTAGGACTGGGAAACAAATGCTAGCTTGCCTTACAAGAAACACACTCTGCTTTTGAGAAAGGAGCACTCCTCTACTC